>NC_060190.1:22703039-23003039 GCF_021184085.1 Oncorhynchus gorbuscha | reverse complement strand
ACGTTCTGGAACTGTCCAGAGAGGTCGTTTCTCCATGGCGAGCAGCAGACAATTCCTGCTCGTGTCTGCCGAGCATGGCTCCTTGGATCTCGACGGCAGTGTAACGAGCGTCTGAAGTCGCTGTCCATTCCTTGGTCGGTTCCTTCTTCATGGAGGTGAAAGAGGACCCAAAGCGACTTTGTTTTGTTCTTTAATCCAGTAAAGTAAATACAAACAAAAAAACACAACTTTCACTCTTATACGAGGACAAACTGGAGTCCCATTGAACAGTAACAGCTTCCTCGGGAAGGCACTTGAACCAGACAGACTCAGATGCCTTCACCACGCAGCATTGAAAAACACGACACGACAGGGCGATACACAAACACAGCACGGTGAATACTAAACAAGGAACCGACAGGATCAGGAACGGAACACAAAGGAAGAAATAGGGACTCTAATCAGGGGAAAGGATCGGATATTGTGGAAGATTGATTGATTAGGGGAATAGGAACAGCTGGGAGCAGGAACGGAACGATGAGAGAAGAGAGAGCGAGAGAGTGAGAGAGGGAGGGGGAGAGAGGGGATAGAAAGAGGGAAAGAACCTAATAAGACCAGCAGAGGGAATGTGAATGGGAAGCACAGGGACAAGACAAGATAATAAATGACAAAACATGACATGGCCGTGTTGTTTTAGTTGCAGGGAAGACAGATGGTCCTCTGTGGAAAAAAGTTAATGAGTCTGCCTGGGAGCAAGACATCCTGGTCCATGACGGTGTGGTTTTCTTTTTGAATCCGTGATTGACTGTAGACCCTGAAGACAGATGGATTCTCTTTGTCTCTATACTGAATGCTTGTTTGATTGGGACGGAGGGAATTGTTACACTGTTTGTATTCGCATGTTTCCAGTCACCTTGATCTGATTAAAAGCAGGGTTTCAAGACAGATGGATCAATCTTTTTGGTTTGGGAATGTTTTAATCGTTGGGGAACGACATCTTCAACGGAGCAATGAACTCGCACACGAATCAGTTGAATGTTGTTGTCAGGGAAGACAGATGGATGGATCTGTGGAATGTGGAATTTGGGGACGGTTGAACAGAGCACCGTTCTTGTTTTAGTTTATGTCTGTAGGCAGGGAAGACAGATGGATATCTTGGAATGTTTTGGGGACGGGAGGGCAGAGCACCGTGTTGATACAATGAAGACAGATGGATATCTGGAAGTCTTGTTTTCAGAATGTGCTTGAATGCAGCCTCCGGATATATGGATTCCAGTTTGCAAAGAGCAGAGCATCAATGTTTCTGTGCGGGGAATATATACAGGGATTATAATCAAAGAGAATTCCCTTGGTAGATAATGCGGCACATTTGATTGTGAGGAATTCTAAATCAGGTGAACAGATGGATATTACTGTAATGTGTTGTGGGGAACCATAGCAGAGCACCAGAAAGATGTTTGTTTCTGTCGGGAAGAGAAACCAGATGGCTGCATATCTGTGAATGTTTCCGGGAACGTGACAGTCTCTGATGTCCCTCTGATGCTACCCTTGCTCGGATTTCATCAACCTTGTTGTCAAGACTGGAGATGGATAGAATGCTGTGGAGTGTTGCACGATGTGCCCGTCTCCGGAGTTGGGGGACGGGCAGGGATCCATTCCGTGTCCTGGATGAAAGGGAACACAGGATGGATATATTCTTGGTCGTACTGATGGTGAGTTGACGGGATGTTCAGTAGTTCTTCGTATGTAATGAAACCTAAGATGACCTGGGGTACCAGATGGATACACGTAAAAAAAACAAAAAACTGTGTTTCCTAGGGGGATCTCTGGGCGCCGGAGCAGTCTATTGTTGTGACTTAGATGAAGATCAGAAAATTTGACCAATTTATACAGAAATCCAGGTAATTCCAAAGGGTTCAATTTTTCTTGCCACTGTACATATAGGATACTGATGTTGGCAGAGCACCTGTGATCAAGATATGCAGGGAAGACCTGATTTATTATTATTATTTTTTTATTCCACCCTGTTCATGGGCCAAAGTGTTGGAACATATGGAATGGCAGGAAATTAGCTTTGTTTTTTTATGGAAGGAGCACAATCCATGGAAAAGTTAGCTTGCTAGTTAGCTAGCTATTCTGTAAGCTAGCTTGACATGCAAGAAAGTAATTGAAACAAGTTGAGCCATGGTGGGGAAATACCCCCCACCCCCCCCCACACACACACTATACACACTCTTAAGACAGAAAAAATGTTTTACAATCTGTGGAACAAACAATTGATTCCCAAACCTAACCCTCGAGCAGAACCTAACCCTGTTGAACCTAAACCCTAACCTTAAGAACCCTAGATGGAACCTATCCCCTAAGCCTAAAATAGCCTTTTGTGGTGACCGGGATGTCCCCACTTCTCCAGGACTTCTGGTCCCCACAAGGATAGTAAAACCAAGAACACCCCCCACACACACACAACACCTGCTGGTTCACTCATACACTGACACATCACACTCTTACCCTTCCTTGAGCTCTACCCCCTTCTCTTTGTTTCATGATTTCCTCCCTGCTTTTTAGTTTGTCATTGTTTTCTTTGGATATCTGTTGTTTTGTTTTGTTTCTATAATTGTAAAGTGACTTTGGGTCCTTGATAAGCACTTTATAAGTCCCATGTATTCTTCCTCTTCTTCTTCTCATCAGATTCCATGCCCCTTATTCAAAGGTTTACCACCATGTCTCTGCTGGAGTCCAATAGTACTACTTCCTAGTGTTGGGTTCTATATTTTGAACATTGAGATATTAAATGAATGAGAAAGAAGCATAGAATCAAAGGACAAAGATTCTCTGGAAGGACAGATATCTGTGGAATGTGTTGGGGGACGGGAGCAGAGCACCGTGTTGATACAGGGAAGACAGATGGATATCTGTGGAATGTGTTGGGGGACGGGAGCAGAGCACCGTGTTGATACAGGGAAGACAGATGGATATCTGTGGAATGTGTTGGGGGACGGGAGCAGAGCACCGTGTTGATACAGGGAAGACAGATGGATATCTGTGGAATGTGTTGGGGACGGGAGCAGAGCACCATGTTGATACAGGGAAGACAGAGGATATCTGTGGAATGTGTTGGGGACGGGAGCAGAGCACCGTGTTGATACAGGGAAGACAGATGGATATCTGTGGAATGTGTTGGGGGACGGGAGCAGAGCACCGTGTTGATACAGGGAAGACAGATGGATATCTGTGGAATGTGTTTGGGGACGGGAGCAGAGCACCGTGTTGATACAGGGAAGACAGATGGATATCTGTGGAATGTGTTGGGGGACGGGGGCAGAGCACCGTGTTGATACAGGGAAGACAGATGGATATCTGTGGAATGTGTTGGGGGACGGGAGCAGAGCATCGTGTTGATACAGGGAAGACAGATGGATATCTGTGGAATGTGTTGGGGGACGGGAGCAGAGCACCGTGTTGATACAGGGAAGACAGATGGATATCTGTGGAATGTGTTGGGGGACGGGAGCAGAGCACCGTGTTGATACAGGGAAGACAGATGGATATCTGTGGAATGTGTTGGGGGACGGGAGCAGAGCACCGTGTTGATACAGGGAAGACAGATGGATATCTGTGGAATGTGTTGGGGGACGGGAGCAGAGCACCGTGTTGATACAGGGAAGACAGATGGATATCTGTGGAATGTGTTGGGGGACGGGAGCAGAGCACCGTGTTGATACAGGGAAGACAGATGGATATCTGTGGAATGTGTTGGGGGACGGGAGCAGAGCACCGTGTTGATACAGGGAAGACAGATGGATATCTGTGGAATGTGTTGGGGGACGGGAGCAGAGCACCGTGTTGATACAGGGAAGACAGATGGATATCTGTGGAATGTGTTGGGGGATGGGAGCAGAGCACCGTGTTGATACAGGGAAGACAGATGGATATCTGTGGATCAGGAGGTGAGGGTGAGGTCAGCTCCCCTTAAGGGAGTAATCAGGGTCAGTATCTGGTTGCCGTCTTTCTCTTGGGCATAAACAAAGGACTGGAGAGAAGGAGTGTTTTAAGTAGGATGTTCATAACCAATGGAGAGAAATATTTTGCCGTCTGATTACAGCTGTACAGAACCTTTAAAATTGGTTTAAGCTTCTCTAGTGTCCGTGGGTTATTTACTCTGGAAAATAAGAACCTAACACTAGTAATCTACTCAGATTTGCAAAGCTTAGAATGCGCTCATCCCACGCCACACTGCATCATCAATCATCCATCCTTACACACAGTCAGTCATTATTACAGCCCGGGTGTTCTGAGAGGACGGAGCTCAGGGATGAGCTGGTTCGAAAGTGTTGGGCTGGGATAGCTGGAGCTGTAACTGGCTGCGCGGACTAAATTAAATGACATTTTGTTGGACACATATATTTATCAGATGTTATTGTGGGTGTAGCGAAAAGCATGGCCAGCTCAGCCGGGGGGAGCACTGCTGAGTCCTACACACATTGACATTCCACTTTTCCACATGGTTTGGTCCATTAATTCATTGAGGTAGGACAGGGCCTGTGGACTCATCCCCCATCCTCCCTCCCTCCCCTCGCCACACCACCCCACCCCAGCCCTCCCAGCTGCAGTGACTCCCTCTGTGAGCCTCACCACCACTGGCTCGCTCTCTGTGTATGAACGAGCATAGCTAACAACTCTTCCCATCCTTATGCACCAAAAAAAAGAATTTGGTTGGATGATTCCGTGGGTTTTACCACACTGTCATATTCAGTCGTGGGTGTATCATGTATATGAAATACAGGGGTGTAGTTTGTGGTGTTCCTTCATGACAGCAGGACATTTGGTTTAGATGAGCATTTCCTATTTATTTTATACTTGTTGAGGGAGTAGGGTTCTTCCGAAGAGGAGAGGCGAAACGGATCAGAGGACCAATATGCGGCGTGGTAAGTGTCCATGGTTCTTTTTAATACGTTAAGGTACACATGAACAACTGACTACAAAAAAAACAAGAAATGTGAAAACTCAAAACAGTCCTATCTGGTGCAAAGACAGTGACAGGAACAATCACCCACAAACACACAGTGAAACCCAGGCTACCTAAGTATGATTCTCAATCAGAGACAACTAATGACACCTGCCTCTGATTGAGAACCATACTAGGCCGAAACATAGAAATACCCAAATCATAGAAAAACAAACATAGACTGCCCACCCAACTCACGCCCTGACCATACTAACTAAATACAAAACACAGGAAATAAAGGTCAGAACGTGACACGTTTGGTAACTTTCAAGTTTGTATTTTATTTGATCAGATTACATCTAGAGCCTTTTTTGATACTCCAGATAATCACAGGTGTCTGTATTTATGTCTGATCCTCTGTGAGGCCTTATCACATGTAAAATATATAATATAGGCCAAATAAAATAAAATGACAAAGCTGTGAAACATTATCCTAAATATAAACCATTAACTTAGTGAATACCGTTGGTGTTCAATGTGAGGTTTTCAGCATTAAAAATACTATATATTTTTTGACATACTTTAATTTATTTTACTATCTCAATATGTATTTGTTTTAAATGTTTTGGTGCCAAAATGGTGGCAGTTGTGAAAAAAGTCAATAGTTGGAAGAGTGGCTTGGTTCATTGAAAATAATGCCATTGTTGACTAGATGCTTTTTTTTTCATTAATTAGGCTATTTTCACTTGAACTATATGGTCTATCCACTAGAAACTCAAGGTCAATATGGACACACACAAAAAATGACTACTATAAATGAATACATTTTTATAAATTACCAAAGTTACCATAGATTGCCATAGATTACCAAAATTACTTACGATTCCAGATCTTTGGGAAATTACCGTTAGCCTTGCAACTCTAGGCCAACTTGTCGTCATCCATGTTATACAGTTGAAGTCAGAAGTTTACATACACTTAGGTTGGAGTCAGTAAAACTCGTTTTTTTCAACCACTCCACAAATTTCTTGTTGGTAAACGACAGTTTTGGCAAGTCGGTTAGGACATCTACTATGTGCATGACACAAGTCATTTTTCCAACAATTGTTTACAGACAGATTATTTCACTTATAATTCAATGGATCACCATTCCAGTGGGTCAGAAGTTTACATACAAAGTTGACTGTGCATTTAAACAGCTTGGAAAATTCCAGAAAATGATGACATGGCTTCAGAAGCTTCTGATAGTCCAATTGACATAATTTGAGTCAATTGGAGGTGTGCCTGTGGATGTATTTCAATGCTTACCTTCCAGCTCAGTGCCTCTCTGCTTGACATCATGGGAAAATCAAAAGAAATCAGCCAAGACCTCAGAAAAACAATTGTAGACCTCCACCTCGGCAATTTCCAAACACCTGAAGGTACCAAGTTCATCTATACAAAATATAGAATGCGAGTATAAACACCATGGGACCAAGCAGCAGTCATACGCATTCTGTCTCCTAGAGATGAACGTACCTTGGTGCGAAAAGTGCAAATCAATCCCAGAACAACAGCAAAGGACCTTGTGAAGATGCTGGAGGAAACAGGTAAAAAAGTATCTTTTTCCACAGTAAAACAAGTCCTATATCTACATAACCTGAATGGCCGTTCAGCAAGGAAGAAGCTACTGCTCCAAAACCTCCATAAAAAAGCCAGACTACGGTTTGCAACTGCACATGGGGACAAAGATCTTACTTTTTGGAGAAATATCCTCTGGTCTGATGAAACAAAAATGGAACTGTTTGGCCATAATGACCATCGTTATGTTTGGAGGAAAAAGGGGGAGGCTTGCAAGCCGAAGAACACCATCCCAACCGAAGCACGAGGGTGGCAGCATCATGTTGTGGAGGTGCTTTGCTGCAGGAGGGACTGGTGCACTTCACAAAATAGATGGCATCATGAGGTAGGAAAATTATATGGATATATTGAAGCAGCATCTCAAGACATCAGTCAGGAAGTTAAAGCTTGGTTGCAAATGGCTCTTCCAAATCAACAATGACCCCAAGCATACTTCCAAAGTTGTGGCAAAATGGTTTAAGGACAACAAAGTCAAGGTTTTGTAGTGGCCATCGCAAAGCCCTGACCTCAATCCTATAGAAAATTTGTGGGCAGAACTGAAAAAGCGATTGCAAGCAAGGAGGCCTACAAACCTGACTGAATTACACCAGCTTTGTCAGGAGGAATTGGCCAAAATTCACCCAACTTATTGTGGGAAGCATGTGGAAGGCTTCCCAAAACGTTTGAAGTTAAACAATTTAAAGGCAATGCTACCAAATACTAATTGAGTGTATGTAAACTTCTGACTCACTGGGAATGTGATGAAAGAAATAAAAGCTGAAATAAATAATTTTCTCTACTATTATTCTGACATTTCACATTCTTAAAATAAAGTGGTGATCCTAACTGACCTAAAACAGGGAGTTTTATTTGGATTAAATGTCAGGAATTGTGAAAAACTGCATTTAAATGTGTTTGGCTAAGGTGTGTGTAAACTTCAGACTTCAACAGTATATCTGTTTTGTTCTGATCTTTACCAGGAGTGGAACATGACGTATTATGATTCCAAGGCAGAGCTAGACTATGTGAGTAGAAAGTGAAAAGCTCATTTCTACACATCCTCTCTCATTTGTTGGTAAAGCTTTTGAAATCTGCTGAAGAATGAAGTGGTAGTAATATTGTGTGTGTGCATGTGTGAGTGTGTATGTATCTACGTGTGTACGTGTGTTAGCAGTACTCCCTGCAAGATGGTGATGGGGAAACAGTGAGCCCTCCACTACAGGTGGAGTTTGTGTATGACCCTAACTTCAAAAATAAGGTCAACTACTCCTTCACAGCCGTTCAGATCCCCACAGACATCTACAAAGGAGGTGAGTTTCTCATTAGTGCAATGGACAATGAATGTCTTGTTATTATGTTATTTAGCAGTCATTTGCTGCTCAGTTGAGACTATGGCCCTGTACACACTTAGGTAGTACAACTGATTTACAACACATTTGACACAATGGTTGTGAAACAACTAATATTTTGGCATAGTTTATCTCCTCAATTATGCTTGTGATAATTTTTTTGGTGCAGAAAAACTCCATACCAAATGCTTTGTGTGTGTAAAAGGCTAGAGTGTTTTTCAATCTTAATTTAGACAGGTGGAAAGTATAATGTTTACAAGTTAGAAGTGGGATTAGAGGTGGGATTATGCGCTTAGGAGACTGCAACACTACCGCCACACCATGACAGGTACAGAGCCTATAAAATGTCTTCACCCCTTGAACTTTCTTCACATTTTGTTGCGTTAAAAGTGTGAATGAAATAGATTTAGTTCTATTTTTTTGGCATTGATCCTCACAAAATACTTTATTGTAAAAGTCAAAAGAAAATTCTACACAATTTGACAAATTAATACAAATTAAATAACAAAAATATAGTCGTGAGTACGTATTCATGCCCTTTGTTTAGGCAAGTCTAAATTAGTTCAGAAGTAACATTTTGCCTAACAAATAACATAATAAATTATGACTCACTCTGGATTTTTTTATGACTACCCCTTCCCCTGTCCCTCATACATACAACATATGTAAGGTCCCTCAGTCAAGTATTGAATTTCAATCACAGATTTAACTACAAAGACCAGGGAGCTTTTCAAAAGTCTCATAAAGAAAAGGGCAGTGATTGGTAGATGGGTACCAATAATAAATCAGACATTGAATATATCTTTAAGCATGGTCAAGTTAATAATTATGCTGTGGATGATGTATTAAACCACCCACACACACCACAGATACAGCCTTCCTTCTGAACTGAGCTGCAGGAGAGGAAGGAAACTGCTTAGGGATGTAACCATGCCACCAAAACATTATAAATAACATGGATCAATGGACAATAATGAACTAAATGAAAGAATGAAAAGAATTACAAATGTCAAAACATTGTTCTTGCACTAAAGTTATACTGAAAATGCAAAGCCTTATGTTTGAGGGCAAATCCAACACAGCACATCACTGGGCCAGGTGTCTGCAGGTGAAATAGACCTCTTCAACATTCAACAGAAACAGAGTTTATTCAAGTCCAAACAGCAAACGACAAATCCTGAATTGTAGATTGTGGTGTGGCAGAAAACGAAATCCTGAATCCTTAACAGGAAATGTCAAACAGGGAATAACAGAAATCCTTTTGTCTGTGAGGGGAATAACAGGAGAACCTTTCACAGACTGCATTATCACATTCATGCATGCAAAACACTCAGCTGACAGAGACACTGATTACACAGCATCTGATTGGCAAAAACACCAGGACAGGGTTAATAAATCACAGCACGGTGAATTCTAAACAAGGAACCGACGGGACAGGAACTTTGAACACAAAGGAAGAAATAGGGACTCTAATCAGGGGAAAGGATCGGAACAGGTTTGGGAAGACTAAATGATGATTGGTTTGAATAGGAACAGCTGGGAGCAGGAACGGAACGATAGAGAGAAGCCTTTGTTGTTTGGTTTGAGGGAGGGGGAGAGAGAGGGATAGAAAGAGGGAAAGAACCTAATAAGACCAGCAGAGGAAACGAATAGAATGGGGAGCACAGGGACAAGACATGATAATAAATGACATCTTTTGTTACTCCTTATCTCCACGTTGTCTCCCTTTGTTACGGGCTTTGAGGAGGAAATCATGATGAGTGAGTGGGGCTCATCCGGGATGACCCCACGTTGGAACCCAACTCCTGCGGACAAACCCTCCTATAGAACCAGTTGGGAGACCCCGCCCATGGCTATTCCATGATCTTATGTACCTTGTAAATAGGTGCGCCTGATGGAAAGTGGGGTCTCAGGGAAGTGTTTTTCTGGGGGCAATTAGTCAGGTTGTTGTACCAGTTGGAAGACAGGATGAGTTGGTGTTGGAAACTTCTCACAGTGACGTTGCTGGACATATGGGAGACAGGAAAACCTACCAATGAATATTAAGACATTTCTTTTGGCTAGATTAAAGAGGAATGTTTCTGATTTTATCAAAACTTGTCACACCTGTCAATTAACTGGTAAGCCTAATCAAGCTACAAACCAGTACCATTGTTTCCTATTCCTGTACTCAGCCAACCTTTTGAGTATCTGATTATTGACTGTGTGGGTCCTCTGCCTCGTTCTAAAAGGGTAGCAGTTACCTGTTCACTGTGATGTGTCAGACCACTAGGTTTCCTGCTGCCTATCCTCTCCGATCTATCACGACTAAATCGGTGTTAAAAGCTTTGACTCAGTTTCTCTCATTGTTTGGAATCCCTAAGGTCATTCAGAGTGATCAGGATCTAAGAACAGCTAATCTGTTTGGTCAGGTTCTTCAACAGCTTACTATTAAACACAATGTGTCTGAGCGCTTGCTATCACGCGCAAAGTCAAGGAGCACTGACGTTAACCATCAAACACTTAAGTCTTTGAATTGAGAGCTTATTGTACTGAGATGGATAAACAGATTGGGATAAGGGGTTGCCTTGGTTACTGCTAGCCGGAGGGAAGTTTCACAGGAGAGCAAACAGGTTTCAACGTCCAAATGACCTTGTGTTTGGACATTAGGGTGGCAGAACGGACTTTTCATTCTGTTCTGTCCAAATGACTGGAAGTCTCCCGAGCCTCCTCAGTCCCTGTGTTCGCCTAGGGCTGTGATTTCCGGCGACGGCTGTATCACGGTGGTGAAATCATAGGCTAAGGCGAGAGAAGTTATCATCTTCGTCAGGATAGGATGAAGGGCATATTTGATCGCCCAACTGAGCCTGAATTGTCAGTGAGTCCAGGTGAAACGTTCTTGCTCTGATCTGCCAATTGTTGGTTCTCCCACTCAAAACACGTTTCACAGAAGTCCAAGAGCTGTGGAGGGGCGCCAGTACACTGAGCAAATTATCTAGTGCCACTCCAGAAGAAATTAGCGAAAGCACAAAAGCCAGCTGTGCCATGTAAATCTGTTAAAACCAATCACTGACACTTGGACCTCTGAGAATCCAACAGTGAATTCTTCAGAGGAAATAACGGAAACCTGTTCTAACGGAGCTGACATGAAAAGAGTTGTTTCAGCTTGGGACAATTCTCTAAAAGTCGCTGTAGAACACTGTGCATGAGGAGGAAGATGAATTCCTGGTCCTGACGATTGTATATTGCAGGGTAGATTGAAAAATTCAGAAACACTGGATATTTTAAGACAGTCTTCTCACTCACCTACCTGTTGAACAAAGAGATGGTTGGTCTGATTCAGAGATTTCCAGGTTTATTTTCTGATACACCTACACGTACAAACTTAAAAACATGATATTGACATTGGAGGTGCTGACCCCATTCGGCGGTTCTATAGAGTTTCTTCAGAAAACTGCCGTTGTCTGGATGCTGAGGTCAACTCGTACATGCTGGAGCGCAAGATGGTAGAGCCTTCTTTCTCAACAGTAAAGGCTTGGCTCCCTGTATCTTGGTCAGTAAACCGGATGGAAAAAACCGTTTTTCAGGACTACCGTAAGGTAAACAGTGTCACAAAGCCAGATTCTTTTCCCCTTCCTCGGATGGAGGACTGTGTTGATCAAGTCGGTGCAGCTAAGTTTGTGAGCAAATTTGACCTGTTAAAAGGCTAGAGCAGGTGCCACTGACGAGGAGGGTCCCCGGAAATCTCTGCCTTTATTACACCCATCTGTACTCGTAGGAAGGGAGTCAGTTATGAGTTTCGGACTGCGCAATGCACCTGCCACTTTTCAGCGACTTATGAACAGGGTTGTCGCCGAGTCTGACCGGGTGCGCTGTTTATTGGACGATGTAGTGATCTATGACAGATACTTGGGAAGAACATCTAGACCCGTAATCAAGCCTTGTTTGACATACTGGCTGCAGGGATGACCCAAAACAATCTGGTGTAAAATGTGAGTTTGCTCAAATCAAAAAAGAAATAGTCTCTTGGAAAAGTGGTTGGGCAGGGTGAAGGCGTGTCTCAAAGTGGTGATACTGGGAAGATTTTCCACCACCAACTACTAAAAAGGAACATGATGCGTTTCTTGGGCATGATTGGTTAAGGAAGTTTTTGTAATAACTTCCATGTGGTCGCTCCATGAAACAGACCCTCAGCTGAAAGCTAAGGCTGTTTACGTTTGGTCTAGCGTTGATCAACACGCTTTTGAAGATTCAAAGAGACCTGAGTAGTAGCTCACCAGTAGCTCCAGTGCTGGCTGCTCCTCGCATGGATTTGTCATTTACCTTGCAGGTGGATGCAACTCATGTGGGGGCAGGTGCAGTTTTGCTGCAAGCAGATGTGTCTGGGATTAACAAAATGTCCAGCAACTCCCACGCGGTTGGTGATCCTCCTTAGAAGCCTGTTAGTTTCTTTTCTCAAAGTTTAACGATTATGGTTGAACTATTCGGTTATTGAAAAGGAAGCGCTAGCACTCATTTGGGCGCTACAACACTTCGAAGTGTATGTCGGGTCGGGGCGAGTACCTATCAAAGTGGTCTACATCGAATAACCCCCCACTTTTTTGAGGTCCATGATGTGTCCAAACCAGAGGATAATGCGATGGTGTTTATTTTTAAATCATTCCATCTAGATGCGAGGCACATCCGGGGGACTGAAACTCAATAGTGATTGCTGATGCGACCGTGCGCCCTGTTCCTAATGTTTAGCGGACTGACCATTGTTTCGTAAGTCATCCTTCCAAAAACTGTCCTGGTCCCTCCTGGTCTTGTTTTCTTTCCTCTTAAATGTTCTGCTTCCTTGTTGAGCAAGGTTGCTGAGGTCTGGATAGGTTGGCTGGGGCAAATTGGCCAGTAAGGTGAACACGTAAACCCCATCAATTTGGGGCACAGAGGCCTTAACTTCTGGCTGAGCAATGTGCCCTTGCCTGAGAGAGAACAATTCACACTGCCAGTGGGACACTCAGTGGGCTGCCCGAGTAGCCTGGTGGGTTATTTGGGACTGGAGGCCTGTGTCAAGGGAAGTAACAGGCCTGTGTCAATTTGGGACGAGAGGCCTGGAACTGTCCAGAGAGGCCTGGAAACCTGGGACGGAGGTTCTCCAATTGGGAGCAGCAGGCCTGTGTCAATCGTGTCTGCCGAGCCTGTGGCAATTTGACGGCAGTGTAAGGCGTCTGAAGTCGCTGGGTCCATTGTTGGTCCCCGGTTTGTCATGCAGGTGAAAGAGGACCCTCCCACTCTGTCTTAACAGAAACAGAGTTTATTCAAGTTTCAAACAGAAAACCGACAAATCCTGAATCCTGAGAGGAAATGTCCAAACAGGGAATAACAGAAATCTGGGCCAGTCTGTCCCAGGATAAATAGAAGCTTCAACAGACTGGAGGTCTCTCCATGCAGACACCTGTTGTAGATTGTGGTGTGGTTCTTGGTGGCCTTTTGTTTGTGTGCTTTGGCACCTTTCAACACCCTGCATTATCACATTCATGCATGCAAAACACTCACAATCACAGCACGGACTGAATGATTAAACAAGGAACCATTGGATATTTTCCTTACACAAAGGAAGAAATATATCTTTTCAGGGGAAAGGATCTCCAACAGGTGTCTCCCTAAATGATGATTACGGGCTTTGAGAACAGCTGGGACAGGACAACGATGAAGAAATGAAAGAATGAAAAGGGGGAAGAATACAAATACACAAAAATTCCTAATAAGACCAGCAGAGGCAACTAAAGAATGGGGAAAATGGACAAGACATGATAATAAATGACAAACATGACAAACTGCAACCTTATTTTCGAGCATGGTGAAGTTGCATCATGGTATAGGTTTGCTTGACATCGGCAAAGACTGGGGAGTTTTTCAAAATGAAAAGAAACAGGATGGAGCTAAGCACAGGCAAAATCCTAGAGGAAACCTGCTTCAGTTTACTTTACACCAGACACTGAAAGAGGAATTCACCTTTCAGTTGGACAATAACCTACAATATATATACAAGAGGATATGGACACCCCTTCAAATGAGTGGTTTTGGCTATTTCAGCCACACCCATTGCTGACAGGTGTATAAAATCGAGCACACAACCATGCAATCTCCATAGACAAACATTGGCAGTGGCCTTACTG
This sequence comes from Oncorhynchus gorbuscha, assembly GCF_021184085.1. Classification (NCBI taxonomy): domain Eukaryota; kingdom Metazoa; phylum Chordata; class Actinopteri; order Salmoniformes; family Salmonidae; genus Oncorhynchus; species Oncorhynchus gorbuscha. The sequence continues at coordinate 22,989,024 of NC_060190.1, read as the reverse complement.
AAGAGCTCAGTGACATTCAACATGGCACCAACAGGTCAGTTTGTCAAATTTATACCCTGCTATAGCTGCCCCTGTCAACTGGAACTGCTGTTATTGTGAAGTGGAAACGTCTAGGAGCAACAACGGCTCAACCGTGAAGTGGTAGGCCACACAAGCTCACAGAACGGGACCGCCGAGTCCTGAAGCACGTAGGACATCAAAAACGTCTGTTCTAGGTTGCAACACTCACTACCTAGTTCCAAACTGCTTTTGAAAGCAACGTCAGCACAAGAACTGTTTGTCTGTGAGCTTCATGAAATGGGTTTCAATGGCCGAGCAGCCGCACACAAGCCTAAGATCACCATGCGCCATGCCAAGCATCGGTTGGAGTGGTGTAAAGCTCACCGCCATTGGACTCTGGAGCAGCGGAAACGCGTTCTCTGGAGTGATGGATCAAGCCTCACCATGTGGCAGTCCGACGGACAAATCTGAGTTTTGCGGATGCCAGGAGAACACTACCTGCACCAATGTATAGTGCAAACTGTAAAGTTTGGTGGAGGAGGAATAATGGTCTGGGCTGTTTTTCATTGTTTGGGCTAGGCCCCTTAGTTCCAGTGAATGGAAATCTTACTACAGCATACAATAAACAATCTGGACGATTCTGTGCTTCCAACTTTGTGGCAACAGTTTGGGGAAGGCCCTTTCCTGTTTCAGCATGACAATGCCCCTGTGCACAAACCGAGGTCCATACAGAAATGGTTTGTCGAGATTGGAGTGGAAGAACTTGACTGGCCTGCACAGAGCCCTAACGTCAACCCCATCAAACAGCTTTGAGATTAATTGGAACGCAGATTGCGAGCCAGGCCTAATCGCCCAACATCAGTGCCGACCTCACTAGTGCTCTTGTAGCTGAATGGAAGCAAGTTCCCACTGCAATATTCCAATATCTAGTGGAAAACCTTCCAAGAAGAGTTGAGGCTGTTGTAACAATAAAGGGGGGACCAACTCCATATTAATTCCCATGATTTTGGAATGAGATGTTCGACGAGCAGGTGTCCACATACTTTTGGTAATTTAGTGTATATGGACAATAAAATACTTTCTGGACTTCCCTTTGTATTTTTTTACCAGGGCCTCTGGTACTGCACTACTGTATTTTGGGAATAGGATACCATTTGGGATGCACTCACTGAGTTTCTAGCTATAAACCTGATTTATCTATCATTTCTAGGCAACAATGAACCTTACCATGATATTTTTTTCAATTAAAATTGTCAAAAATAAACTAAAATAGATTTTTGGCAAAGAACAATTTCTCAAGCAAGAATTTTGCTAGGACTGTCTGGGAGGGGTCTGAGTGGGGAGGTGAAAACTAGCTGTTACTGGCAGAGAGGTTTGGAACTCTCTTGGTCTACTAACTAATTTACTGCATGTGTGCGTGAGTGCGTGCCTGCAAGCGTGTCTCATGATACCTGTCCCCCCTCAGGAGTGGCAGTGGGAGCGGCCTCACTTTGAAGCTGATCAAGTCGTGGCCAGGGTGAGTGTGTCTGTGATAGTGTGGTAGTTACTGTAGTTACACCTGGGATTGACATTTCATTGGTTATACATTAGTTTTTCGGGAGAATTCTATTTCATACTATTTTCATAGATATCAGCACAAAACATGTTGCACAACCTTAAACAACACAGCAATCACTCATATGAACGGTTATTCATTTGTTCTTAACCAATTTCCTCCTTCACTAACAGTCTTTATCTCTTGCTGTCTATCTCGCCTGCTCTCTCACTGTCTTTATCTCTTGCTCTCTATCTCGCCTGCTCTCTCACTGTCTTTATCTCTTGCTCTCTATCTAGCCTGCTCTCTCACTGTCTTTATCTCTTGCTCTCTATCTCGCCTGCTCTCTCACTGTCTTTATCTCTTGCTCTCTATCTAGCCTGCTCTCTCATTGTTGTTCCTCAATCCCATTTCTGCTCTGTCATTCTCTCTGCTTTCTTGTTTCAGTTTAATGAAAAGGCAGAGGCAGTGGTCCCTTGCTTCAAACACCTGGTCCAGGCCAACGTTCGCAACAAGATCTTCAAAGAGGCTGTAAAGCTCATGCAAGCTAAAGGCACCACAGACTACAAGTTTGGTTTCTACTTTGCCTTCAATCAGCTACTAAACGTGAATGACTTAAAGCTCAACACTCTGAATGACCGCATTCTGTACGAGTGATGCCCAATTATTTAGGGCTTCTACTATTAAATAGACAAGGACATTTTCCAAAGAAACTGTGTGTGCTTGCTATTTTGTGCTTTGAGCAAACACATGAAGGACAGTTCATTACAGATAACAGGACAACCAGCAGAACATTTAAGAGTTGCTCTCAATGACTCCGCGATGCATCGTGCCTAAGAACAGCCCTTAGCCGTGGTATATTGGCCATATACCACACCCCCCCCTTGCCTTATTGGTTAAATATACTTTACAGTTACAGTATCAACCTTGCCTTCCTCTAAATCACCCTGTGCGTTAGTTAACATATGTGCACCTGGGGATAAGAAAAGGCTGAGCATATAATGCCGTTCGATTGCAAACAGCAGTAACTACACATTTGGTCAAAATTTAGACTGAAATCAGACTCTCTTTTTATCCCCTCCAACTCTCTCTCTGCTCTCCCTCTAGGTTTCTATTTTGAGATCAGCTCCATCTGTGCCATAAGTATTAACACTAGTGCCTCTTACACAGCTGATCCTGGGTCAGCCAGTTCTCCTGGCACTGCTTCCTGGAAATGTTGTTTACCGGACACTGACTAATCCATATCCTGGCCATCTGCCCAAGATTGTTGAACAACTTTCTGGAAGCCCATTTTCACTAGAGTAGCTACTAACCACACGTCTTGTCTGGGGAAGAGGTTCCAGTGGTTGAGTTCGTTTTGCGCAGTGGTGGAAAAAGTAGACTACCCAATGAGTATGAGTAAAAGTAAAGATACCTTGATAGAAAATGACTCAAGTAAAAGTGAAAGTCACCCAGCAAAATACTACTTGAGTGAAAGTCTAAAAGTAATTGGTTTTAAATATACTCCAGTATAAAAAGTAAATGTAATTTCTAAATATAAAATGTATCAAAAGTAAAAGTAAAAGTAGAAATCATTTCACATTCTTTATATTAAGCAAACCAGACAGCATCATTTTCTTGTTTATGAAATTTATGGATAGCCAGGCTCACACTCCAACACTCAGACATAATTTACAAAATTAGGCATTTTTGTTTAGTGAGACCTCCAGATCAGTGGCAGTAGGCATGACCAGAGATGTTCTCTTGATAAATGTGTGAATTGGACCATTTTCCTGTCCTGCTACTTTTGGTTTGCTGCTATTGTTGTTTGCTTGGGACAGCGTTTCCTCTCCTTGTGCGCAGTCGTCCATGTCACCTCGTGTTTTGTACAGATGACTCAAAGCAGTCAATGGAAGGCCAACTTTGTACAACATTTGTCAGCTACATGATTTTTTTTTCTCTAAATGTTTATACATGATATTTGGTGATTAAATGCTATTGATTTTTTCTCTTCAGCTCTTTGTGATTAGTGTTCCTTTGATTTAATGCTATTGTGGTGTGCAGTGTATTTGATAACTTCTGTTTTATAGTACTGTGAGTTTTATGACTAACCTCCACAATTGAAATATTATACACACACACACACAGACACACACAGTGTACAAAACATTAAGGACCCCCCCCCTTTCCCTTAGAACAGCAAGGTGTCAAAAGCGTTTGACAGTGATGCTGGTCCATGTTAACTCCAATGCTTCCCACAGTTGTGTCAAGTTGGCTGGATGTCCTTTGGGTAGTGGACCATTCTTGATACACACGGGAAACTGTTGAGCATGAAAAATACAGCAGCGTTGCAGTTCTTGACAAGAACCTACTACCAGAACCCATTCAAAGGCACTTAAATAGTTAGTCTTGCCCATTGACCCTCTGAACGGCACACATACACAATCCGTCTCAATTGTCTCGAGGCTTAAAAATCCTTCTTTAATCTGTCTCCTCCCCTTCAGCTACACTGATTGAAGTGGATTTAATAAGTGACATCAATAAGAGATGATAGCTTTCAAATGGATTCACCTGGGCAGTCTGTCATGGAAAGAGCAAGTGTCCTTAATGTTTTGTATACTCAGAACATCCATACATATATACTCTCAGAATGACAGACTAAGGCCTAGTATTCTGTGACATTTTAGAGGCAGAAAGTATGAATGGGAAGGCGCCACTCACACACCCATGAAGAAGTTTTACTTACACTCACACATGAAGCACAAAGAAGAACGAACAGAGAAAAATTGACATTGCCTTAGAAAATAAGACAAAGAAGAGAAAATTAATTGGGACTGGAATTTATTAAAATAATAATTAAAGGTTAAATATGTTGCATGTTAAAGGTTGACTTAAGTAACATAGTAAAATGGTTAAGGATGAGATGTTGGTTTTAAGGTACAGTATATTTGGACTATGTCTATTAGGCTTGGAGGATAAGGTCTTAGGTTGATAGTGATATGTTAGAATGTAGAAATAAGAGGATGGTGGGATGTTTAAGATGTAACTGGAGAAATAGAATTAGGTTAGAGTGAGGTTAGAATTTAGTGAAATTAGAATAGTAAAGGGAATAATAAGTGTTAATGTTTAAAACTAGTAATGGTGATGATATGTAGCTAAAGGTATATTAAGGGTGTAAGCTTGACTGAGAACAACCCCAGCCAGGTTAGACTGTTAGAAGGAGGCAGGAAATCCTGTGGATGTGGGGGTGGGGGGGGTGGAGCTTGTAGTTTTAGAAAGCTTAGGGTGACAGTAAAAGTGGGGGTTAGTGGGTGGCTGAAAAAGTAATTTGCAGATGCAAGTGCACAAATAGTTGTTAGGCAGAAAATAATGATAGATAGGGGTGGGGCTAGGACCACAGATACAGTGCATTCGGAAAGAATTCAGACCCCTTCACTTTTTCCACATTTTGTTGTTACAGCCTTATTTTAAAATAGATTAAAGACAGACATTTCCTCATCCATCTACCCACAATATTCCATAATTACCAAGCAAAAACTGTTTTTAGAAATGTTTGCAAACTGAAATATCACATTTACATAAGTAGTTAGACCCTTTACTCAGTACTTTGTTAAAGCACCTTTGACAGCAATTACAGCCCGAGTCTTCTTGGGTATGACGCTACAAGCTTGGGGTCTGAATACTGTTAAACAGATATATTTTAGATTCTTCAAAGAACTCCTTCAAGACAGTTGGAAAAGCATTCCTCATGAAGCTGCTTGAGAGAATGCCAAGAGTGTGCAAAGCTGTCACCAAGGCAAAGTGTGGCCACTTTGAAGAATCTAAAATCCATTTTAATGCGTTTAACACTTTTTTTTTGGTTACTACATGATTCCATGTGTTATTTCACACACGCAGCATGCAGATCCTGTATCCTAGATGGTAGCATGTCAAGTCGTTTGTGACTAGTAGTTTTTAAACTATATGTTTATGGTGGAGCAAAGCAACAGTTTCCTTGTTGTCTGGTGCAAATTATTTTGTTTTGCTGGTGTAAAGATCGCGGGTCTTCCTCAACTTGGATAATTTTCTTTTCGCTATTTGCACTTCCCTATTCGAAGTTTACCAAAGTAAAACCCTCTCTCTGGCTGGCCTGGGTGCTATCCTCTGCTTTCCCTCCGCGGATAGTCTCGTTCAAGCTGCTCCTCTTCGCTCTCCACCTGGCTGTCAGCAGCAGCTCAACAATCCCCAACCGGTTCTCTCAATCTACTCACACATGGGTGCACTATGGAACGCCGTTTGGGTCTGAAAGTACGTGGTCAAAGCGCGATCTTTTTAATGCTTACGTGTGTAAAGTCAACAGGTGCAGCTGCTAAATTAACGTCTTCATGCGCTAAATTAACGCCTACCCGCGTCAAAGAGGTGCAAATGTGCTTGCAGGCAGTTCAACATGTGTCAAATGAACGGCTGCAAGCGGTCCTGCACGTCAAGTTAACGCCTACAGCTGCTAAATATACACCCGTGTCAGTGGGTGTACCAGGAAAGAATGTAAGAAGTTATGATATCGAAGCTTCTTACTGCAGCCCAGTCGATATTTTTTTTTAAAACTTGAACAATAGATTGTGCTACACTATGCACAACCCCAGTTTGCCTATTGTCCCAACAAATGTCTATTATACATTTTTAAATATGTCAGAGTGCATGGTCTTTTATAGCTCTGCTTTCAACACCATCCTTACCCACACGCTGGTTAGCAGGCTCTGTGTGTAAATCCTGCAATAACAAATGAGATTTTTTTTACAGTTATAAGAATGTGTTTCCCCAGAATGGACCCGACACTACCACGGTACACATGAGTACATGAAGGAGCTGTGGGACCTGACAAAGTAGATGGTGATACTTGACCATTCTCCCATCTTTTGTACATTGACATGGAGATGATCAGCAGCGTCAAGTTCCTGGGCACCTTGATATCCTTTTCTCCACTACCCTCAAACTTGCTGCAACATTAAAGTCCATAAGTAACACTTGTTGGAGAACACAATACTCTTAAGTGAAAGTAGTTTGGGATTTCATTTATCTATTACATTCTTAGGGGGCCCATGGAAGAATAAGGCTACAAAATGCTGTCCCACGTATCCTGCTTTCTAAGCAGGACTTTGTGGCTGACTCCACCAGGGCATCCCTCTCCAATGTACGAATGTATCGCACTGGACCCAACATGGCCACTTCCTGTGCCTCGTCTGACCACTTCCTGTGCCTGTTTTGGGAAATATTAGCAAAACAATAAGCTGATTATCACTACCCTTAAAGATTGAATGCCAACAAAAATAAATCAAATCCTTGTGGAAAAGTTCATGAACTACAAACCAAAATGTTTTCCAACTTAGTGCAAATTAACAGTAACATAACATCCATCACAGTGTAAAGTTACTTACCTTCTCCAACTTCTGTCTGAAGTCATATTCTGCAATTTCTTTCAGTTCTGGCACAGGAGGTTGTAGGCCACACACTTGCCTGTATAGCCTCTCTGAAAAAATGTCTCTACACCCCCATGTTGCTGTCACACAGAAGACAAACAGTAAATAAAAGGACACATTACATACAAAAATCAAATGTCTTACTAAAGTCATATATATTGCCATAAACAAACGTGTCTTTGTTGGTTTAAAAGTGTAACCCACCTTGAGAGTTGCAAGAAAGGCATTTTTGTCAATCAGGTCCCTCAAATATTGCAGAGGAATGGATGGCACTCAATAGCAGCCAGAGAAATTCTCGAGGGACCACCCTCATCAGCTGCCCCTTTTCCATCAGCATCCCTAAAAACAGGGATCTCATTAACGTCAGTGTTTGGAGGTCAACACTAAAAGAGCCATTCAGAATAACAAAGCTCAGATACTTCCCACAATTCAAAGACATTTAATTATTTACAGGGATGACTTACTCATTGTCATCACTAACACCAACAGAAGAGTATGGTGAAGGTGGACGATAAGCCTCTGGAATTGGTGGAGGGGCCACAGAAAGTGGTATAGGTGGAGGGGGGGCACAAGAAGTGCAGAAGATGGGGTGCCACAGGAATAGGTGCTGCCACAAGTGTAGCCTCGTTTGTAGAAGTAGTCTGTAAAAGGTCATTTAAAGGCTTATACATTTCAGAAACACGGAGAAAGCAGTGAAGCTGTCCAACATAATGTGATTGCGTTCTGAAAATGATTTACAGAAAAAAAAATGTAGCCACATGCATCACTCACTATAGAATGTAATCAATATGTAGGTCAAGACGACATTTTAAGGATGCATGTAGCTCTATTTTTTAAATCATATTTTCACTATTGTATTACATTCAACAAGCAGACAGTGTTGTTTTCTCCTCCATGGTCCGTCCCAACTCTGGAGGGAACGCCATATCTGGAGACAGCATTCATGAAGCAATCCATTACAGTACTGCTGCGATTGTTGCTGGAAGCACGGAGAAACACGGCGGCTGTGTAAGGGTTTTCCTGTGGTGGAGTAGAGGAGGACCAAAACGCAGCGTGGTTATTTGGATTCATGTTTAATAAAAACAGATAACCATGAACACTACAAAACAATAAATGTGGAAAACCGAAAACAGCCCTATCTGGTGCAAAAACACAGAGACAGGAACAATCTCCCACAAACACACAGTGAAACCCAGGCTACCTAAGTATGATTCTCAATCAGAGACAACTAATGACACCTGCCTCTGATTGAGAACCATACTAGGCCGAAACATAGAAATACCCAAATCATAGAAAAACAAACATAGACTGCCCACCCAACTCACGCCCTGACCATACTAACTAAATACAAAACACAGGAAATAAATGTCAGAACGTGACAGGCTGCAACCCATCAATGCCACCATGTATGACTATCCTCCACCTAAATCAGAAAACACAGCACGAGTTGATACAAAATCTGAACACATGAAATATACAAACATCACCATCCTCCTTTACCACTTAGATGCTCCATCAGGTTCCTGCAGTATAGAACAAAGCAGCAGACCTTATATTAAATTAACATCCAAACTCTGGAACAATGTTAATGAGTCAAGTTAATGGGTCAAGAGGACAGAATCTCCTGTTGTTCACCCTTAGACACACATACTTTGTTCCAACCGTTTTTGCCTCAGTATGTCCTCAATATAAGCATGTTTGTTAATTTCATGATGCAGATATTCTATCGATTACAGAAGTAGCAGAAACACAACAAAAACAATTATTATCGACATGATTGACATATTGGGCCATTGCTTGCTAAACTGAACTGTTAGTTGTTGATGGACAAGTTGATGAACAATGTGAGATGTTACAATGTACAACTTCTCACCAGTGATATAGATAATTGTATCTATCACCTACCTCATTCCCATACTGTTTTTATACTGTTTTTATTTATTTATTTTTCTGCTCTTTTGCACACCAATATCTCTACCTGTACATGACCATCTGATCACTTATCACTCCAGTGTTAATCTGCAAAATTGTATTATTCGCCTACCTCCTCATGCCTTTTGCACACATTGTATATAGACTGCCCATTTTTTTCTACTGTGTTATTGACTTGTTAATTGTTTATTCCATGTGTAACTCTGTGTTGTCTGTTCACACTGCTATGCTTTATCTTGGCCAGGTCGCAGTTGCAAATGAGAACTTGTTCTCAACTAGCCTACCTGGTTAAATAAAGGTGAAATAAAAAAATAAATAAAAAATACATCTACCTTATCAGTTTGTGGTTTCCATCAAGGTGCCATAACGAGTTTGGTCCAGGAACACGGTATGACCTTCTATGTAGCCTCTGCGACATGGCTCTGAGGGCAGGCGCCCTCGGGTTAACACGGATCATGCTGTCCCTCACTCTGCGTCTCTGCACCCGAATACCACATCGGTGTCAAACATACCATCACTACTGTTTGAAGCTGGTGTACAAAACCGAAAGTAAAAGATGCAAACACGGCTCTTTTGGCTCCCAAAACGGCTCTTAAAAAAAAAAATCTGTTTCGAATTCTTTCAAGTCAAACAGTTTGCGATAGTTTGACTATGATTGGTGTTAAAACACTTCTAATTAAATTATTAAATGAAATCGTACTCTACCTTAACCACAATGTATTTAAAAATGCATTGGTTTGTTATGAAAAAGAATGCTATTAAAAATGTCAATTTAAAGTATAACGCTTTTAATGTATACAAACAAAGTGCATATAAATGTAACAATTCAAAACTAATATAATCTGAACAACATAATAATAGAATATTGCACCATATCAAAGAAAAATAAATAACCATTTGCAAAACTGCAGCATCACACTGAAAACATTGAACTGGTCCCTCTTTTCTCTCTATTCTTAATTGCCATGTTATAACCAGCAGCACACATACATATTTTGCTTTTATGAGAGATTTGCATTCACAAATGCAATCTGCATCACTTTCGAGGGGCTGATGCGGTTTCTTCTCTCAGTAATTGTTTGGAGTCGCCACTACTCAGAGACTCCCTGTCATGACTTTAGTAAAGCGGTGGGTAGACGGAGGCCTTGTTCTTCCACCAACTCTGAGGATCTGCAGACCTTTGGAGGAGGGGTTCTATTAAGGCATCTGTTGAGGGATTCCTTCGTGCTGCATCCCCAGTTGCTCTCTCGTCAAACAGCATCCAAACAGCAGACGTTTATGGCACTATTGCTGGTGCTTCTGCTCCATATGATCCCTCTTCTTCCTGTTGCCCTGGTGCCTGAGCCAGCTGACTGAGGGGGCTTTACCCTCCCTGCTACTGAGGTTATTCTTTGAAGAGCCTCATCAATCGCTTTGGCATCACTGAAGGCTAACTTCTTAAACCTGGGGTCAAGTGCAGCGGTTTCTGATGGCACGTGATTATATTCCATTCTGTGGAACTTTCTGCCCATTGATGAATGGAGGGTGTCCATCAACTCTGTCACATGTCCTGTGGTTACCTCTCATTCCCCATTGGTCAGAGAATCAACAGGTGCATTGACAATGGCCAGGGTAGAGATGATGGCATCCTTTGACTAAAGAAACCTCATCAACATATAAAATGTTGAATTCTACCTTGTAGTGCAGTCTTGTTTAGGCCTCAGCTCAGACATCGCTATCTGGCGTTGTGTAGACTTTAGTTTTTCAGCACCTACTGTGCTCCTGTGGAAGTATTCCACAGCTGCTTTCACATTGTCCACAGTGGGCTTCATCACCTTCAGAGCATATCTTACAATCAGGTTGATTGTGTGGGCAAGACATGGATGATGGGTGCATTTGAAAATGTTTATGGCTTTGTTTATGTTAGCTGCATTGTCGCTAACACAACAGACCACTTTTTCATCTACTTGCCATTCTCTGGCCACTCTCAACAGTTCCTCTGCCAAGTTCTCTGAGGTGTGTCTGTCGCTGAACTCAAAGCAGTCCAGAAGACAGCTAGGCATTGACAAAACCTTCAATGAAGTGACATGTAACTGACATGTAAGAAGTGGTTACCCCTGATGCCCAGCAGTCAGTGGTAAGGCAAACTGCAGTAGCTTTTTGGACTCTTTCCCGCACTGAAGCGTCTGTGCTCTCGTACTGTTGTGGAATAGGTTATTTTGGAAGGGTTTTCCTGCTTGGAATTGTGTACTTTGGATTTAGACTATTGCTATAATTTCTAAAACTGTACTCGATTGAAAATGGCTGGAAATCGGTGGCAATCATTTTAGCCAATGCAATATCAATTTGGTCATGTTTTGCTACAGACATAGACTTTGGCATAAACTGGTCCATAGAAGACTGTCTGCTGTGGGTCGCGGAGTCGGCCTACTTGACTGAGTGGATAAATCTCCACATGTGGAGGTGCTGGCTACACCACTATCACTTGCAGGCCCGCTAGTTTCTCGAAGCTCCGCTACAGCTAGCTTCACAGTTGGGTGCAGAGTTCGCATATGCCGGTGTAGGTTGTGCGTAGAACCGGCTTCAAATGAGATTTTGTCTTGGCAAATTCTACAATGTGCTCTTACATTGTCTACATTATTAAAATGCATCCAAATGCTACTGTGCTTCCAACGAATTTTCCAGCTGTTGTTTTCACAGCTGTCGTTCCTCTCTCTCCTCGGCTGCTAAGTGTGTGACTGTGAGTGAGTTGGCTCGGGCCTCCCTCACGCATCTTTGGTTCATTGGTTGACACTGCGTGTCTGATTGACAGGAACAACAGATGAGACTGTTAGTCTGAGCAGACAGTCAGATCAAATGTGTGTGCGCTTGAGCATTTACAGGGACTCTCCGCAACTATATTCAATGTGCAGGACAAAATTGAGGCTTATGATTAAGAAGTTGGAGCTCTTCTTTGTCTGCATTAACAAGGACAACACACAGGTCTTTCCATCATTGTATGATTTCTTTTGTGTGTGGCTGACTTCCAGGTTGGATGTACATTGTGTCAAGAAGCAGTGCGGCTTGGTTGGGTTGTGTTTATGAGGATGCATGGCTCTCGACCTTCGCCTCTCCCAAACCCGTACGGGAGTTGCAGCGATGAGACAAGCCTGAAACTACTACTAATTGGATACCACAAAATTGGGGAGATAAAAAGGGTACATTGTTTAAAAATTATAATAATGATGGCAAAAAACATTTGAAAGTGCGCTGATCCTGGTGCTAGAGGGGGTACGGGACTATATGCAGCTGGAGGTTGAATGTTTGAAGGGGTACGGGACTATAAAAAGTTTGGGAACCACTGATTTAGCAGCCTAAATGGACTAATTTGCCATGAGTGAGATTTTCTACGTGCATTTCATTGCCCCCTGGTACAACCTCTAGATGGGGGACTGGGGGTTCTCCATCAGGAACATTTGACTGTTTTATAGCTAATTTCATGAAATTGTACATCTTTTTTACATGGCTTAGGCCTATGACCAGGGTGGAAAATAAAACCCACAGGTCAGGTGTATTCAGGATGCTTTGAACATTAAATTAACACTCAATATTTGATGATTTTGTTACTTTGAGATTTTGGAGGGATGAAATTTAAAGTATGCTAATATTTTTGTAAAAATATTTTTTCAGCGGTTTGACAAGTTGTTCAGACAGTAATTCAATTAGATAAAGTGACAGGCAAATGCTAAAAACAGATGGAAGGTTGGACACATCGAGCAATATGTGCAGGGGAGTGTTACCACTAAACCAAGTCTCTGATCAGGACATTGTTATGTTAATGGTTTATGGCAGTTGGCAACCAAATAGACTGCCCAGGTAAATCCATGTGAAAGCTATCATCCCTCAATGATGTCACTTATTAAATCCACTTCAATTAGTGTAGCTGAAGGGGAGGAGACAGATTAAAGGATTTTTAAGCGTCGAGACAATTGAGACGGATTGTGTATGTGTGCCATTCAGGGGGTCAATGGGCAAGATGAACTATTTACAGTAAGTGCCTTTGAATGGGTTCTGGTAGTAGGTGCCATGCACACCGTTTTTTGTCAAGAACTGCAACGCTACTGTATTTTTCATGCTCAACAGTTTCCCGTGTGTATCAAGAATGGTCCACCACCCAAAGGACATCCAGCCAACTTGACACAACTGTGGGAAGCATTGGAGTCAACATGGACCAGCATAGCATCACTGTCAAACGCTGTGTGTGTATGTGTGTGTATGTGTGTGTGTGTGTGTGTGTGTGTGTGTGTGTGTGTGTGTGTGTGTATATGAGTGTGTGTGTGTGTGTGTGTAATATTTCAATTGTGGAGGTTAGTCATAAAACTCACAGTACTATAAAACAGAAGTTATCAAATACACTGCACACCACAATAGCATTAAATCAAAGGAACACAAATCAGAAAGAGCTGAAGTGAAAAATATCAATAGCATTTAATCACCAAATATCATATATAAACATTTAGAGATAATCTTTTTTCATGTAGCAGACAAAATGTTGTACAAAGTTGGCCTTCTTCCGTTGACTGCTTTGAGTCATCTGTACAAAACACGAGGTGACATGGACGACTGCGCACAAGGAGAGGAAACGCTGTCCCAAGCAAACAACAACAATAGCAGCAAACCAAACCAAAAGTACAGAAAGACATTAAACATTCATATTATTTCATAGCCTAATAAATAAAACGATAGGAATGCTGTTACGGGCTTTTTTGAATAAACTGAAGTTAAAATGCCCATCCCCCATATTTTTCAAAAACATTCAACGTTCTTTAAATTTTGCAATAAACAAACTGCCCACTGAGTTCATTCTCACAATCAATGCTATTACCTAATTTATAACAGGTAATATGAAGCATACTCAAAGGTCAATCAGAGGTCATCGACCAAATCCCCCACATGCCTATCAGATTCTCACAACACTCATTGTGTAAGGTAACTCTGGTCCAGAACATTGTTTGGCTGCGATCTCAAAGCTGAATGACGCCCTGGACCAGAGTTAAGTGTAAGGTGGCACCCATTGGGAAATCCTCACGGAGTGGGAGAGTGCTTAGGTTACTCACGTTCACCTGTAAAGAAATGTCAAATACTATTTATTACTAGTTTGTACATCAATCTGGAAATGTTCCATAAAATCATGCAATAAGTATATCAAAAATTAAACGTACCAAACTAAAACACTGACTTCAGAGTTAATAGCACACTGTATAAAGAGCAATAGTTCTCCTATAATGTGGACAGAGTTGTTTTCAATATTTAATTCCCCCAAATCAATCATGAAAAGCCCAGATAAAATGCTCGTCTTTAAAATGCCCATGGTCTGGGATGGGTACTGGGTTGAGGTGTGCAGCTTCGATGTATACAATTTTTGTTTGTTAATTTACTTTTGTAAACACATTCTTGAAGAGACAATTATTTTTTTTGTTTTGTACAATCAGGTTTTTGTCTAGTCTGCCTTGAATAATATATAAATAATAATAAAAAACATGGTCCAAACTGAGTGTTCTTCAGTCTATTTAACAAAGGCTCTACATGAGCCTGTGAGAATTGCAGAAAAAAAGTTCAACTGTACTACTGCTAATACTGTATTCTAACAGTCATTGTAATTGAGTGACTCGTCATATCTGATTGGCTGATGGCAAGTCACTTCCTGGATGTCTCATGTATACAGTGAGGTCAGTAGGAAAGGTGAGCTGGTATCTGGTATTCTTACAGAGAGTATGGAAATTCCCGTGGGTTGGAGGTCGCCCCCATAGAATTAGGAATTAGAATACTAGAATGGGTTAAAGGTCAGCCATTTTGGTTAGGGAGTTGGTCAACTAAGGTTTGCCAGTGCTGTGATAAGATATTGTGTCAAATAATGCATTTGTAAAATGTATCTGCACTGTATATTTGTTAGCTAGCTATCCAAACAGTTGTACTGCCAATATTCCATTCAAACAAATGTAGTCAATCCACAGCCATTCACTGGCCGAAATCAGTAGATGATATGACTTAGACAATTTGTAAATGCAACAAGTGCTTATATTGTATCATATTATAGAACTCTCAGATTTCCAAGAAAGCAAAACTGTTGACATTTATGGTGTGGTTACATATATGTTTGTGGCTATTTATACAGAAAAGGTGCATAAAACCCATATAAACTGTTTTTATGTTTATATAACATATTTGGTTGAAAATAATTATATTACACAATTTCTGATACATCACATGCCTTTGTTTTAATTTCATGCATAAGTAAAAATCAGGATTATGCCTTTCATTCCATTTAGACTGGTTTGGATTTCTCCCTGACCAATATGGCAGCCATTTTCACTCCATTCTGGAATTTCGAGGGTTAATGACCTAACCGCCCTCTAGTAATTTAATAGGATCTCTATGGTCCCCCCACCCTCCCCAGATACGATATGAACATGTCATAAGCCATGTAAAAAAAAAAAGATTTACAGGCAATTTGCTGTAAAACTGCAACATTATCTCTCAGCCTCATGCCAAAATGTATAGAATAATAGGAAATTTGCTTTAAAAATGCAAAATTCTCTCAGCCTCATGGCAAAATGTGTAGAATTGCATGAGATACTGCGGTACACCACTGAACTACAGGGTAGAGGGAGATGACACTGAGCACTGGGGAAGCAGGCTATCTAGGCTGTCCTTTATCCATGATCAGCTCTTGGTCACACGGTTGACTGCACCTTTTCACAAACAGACTGGAGCAGGCTGAACGATGGCTGTGCCTCTGTGTCCATGGGGAGATTACAAGGGAAAGTACTGTAACTGGGCGCTGTTTCAATTGTGCTGTATCCCTAATACCTTGCAGTCTGAAATGTAATCCTAAACTACACCTATCTCCCTTCACCTCACACAGTCCACCTTAACATTTCCCATGGCCCACAAAATCCATTGAGGGCTGTCCTTTCAGTCAGTACTGTCCATAGAGTCGAGTGTGCCTTTCTCCAGGGCTGGAGCAGAAGTGTCTACTGTCCAGATCTGAGATCTAAAGTCCCGCTCATCCAATAGGAGTGCACCAAGGCACTGCTGGGTGGAACACCAGGCATGACATGAAAGAAAAAACATTTTACAAATATTTCATCAAAAAAAGTGTGTCAAAAATATTACTCCTTTTACTATAACCCAAATGTGTTTCTTCATAAAGGCTTCTAGGGGCTATAAAGCTCTGCTTGGACTAGAAGGGAATATCAACAAAGGGAATCGGAGAGTGGCATCATCAAATGTTTACACTGAAAGCTGCCCATACATAAGCTACATTCTCCAGAAGTTAGCATACACAAATGCATGAGCTTTTCAGATCACATAGACAAATCATTGCACAAGATGCAAGGTAAAGCTTCAGTAGGTCATCTTCAACCATCCAAATGGAGTATAACTTAAATGGAGTATAACAATTGACATATAGGCTATGCATGTTTGTTCATACATCTAATTCAATACATGTATTGTTCATACATATATATATATATATATATATATATATATATATATATATATATATATATATATATATATATATATATATATATATATATATATATATATATATATATACAGTACCAGTCAAAAGTTTGGACACACCTAATCATTCCAGAGTTTTCCTTTATTTTGACTATTCTTTACATTGTAGAATAATAGTGAAGACATCAAAACTATGAATTAGCACATATGAAATGTTCCACATGTAGTAACCAAAAAAGTGTTAAACAAATCAAAATAGATTTTATATTTGAGATTCTTCAAAGTAGCCACCTTTTGCCTCGAAGACAGCTTTGCACACTCTGGAATGCAAAACCCTGGAATGCAAAGCTGTCATCAAGGCAAAGGGTGGCTACTTTATTCTTCAATGTAGAAAATAGTAAAAATTAAGAAAAACCCTAGAATGAGTAGGTGTGACAACTTTTGACTGGTACTGTATATATATATATATATATATATATATATATATATATATATATATATATATATATATATATATATATATGAACAAAAATACATCTTTGGAATATATTTTACATATTTTTTGTATTTATATATTTACTATATGTTCATGTAAAATTCACAAAAACAAAATGTACTGTATCAGTTGATAGCAACGGTCCACTGTACTTTTGTTACAATGTTGTTGTTTTTTAAAATCTCTCAATCACTTCTTATTTGGCTTTTGGAAGCACTTTTAGAACATATTGAGCATTGATGCTAACTAACATCTAAGTCAATAAAATATTTGTCATAACATCCCTTTATCACACATTCAAATTAAGTGATTTTTTAAAAAGGATATGGATGATTTAAAAAATGTTCCATATCTCACACTTGGGGCAATTTACTGTCATCAAAATAAGAGAAACTCTCTTCTTTTCAAGTGGCCTGTCATATGAGACATGCAATGGAAATGCAGAGAGAGAGAGAGATTAAGGGAAATCACACTAGAGAAAGGGAGAGGAAAGAGGAAGTTTTTTTTTTTGGCAGAGGTCAATCCCCGACCAGAAGTAGACAAAGAAATGTTGAAGAACAAAGGGAAGAGTAAAATAATGGATGTCAGGAGATAGTCGAATGATGACTGTGGTAATGGTCTAGTCCAGGTGTCAGAGAGAGAGAAGAGTCAGGATCAGCTGGATAGAGAAAAGGATTCCTATTGAAGATTGTAGGGAATGGCCTCTCCCACACTCCGATGTGTTCTCCTAGAAGAGAGAAATAAAGAGTAGACGCAGACTGAGAGGACTAGAGAACAACCACCTATATAATATATATCAAATAATAACAATAGGAAGTGATGCACAAGAGACCACAGTTGTGTCCCAAATGGCACCCTATTCCCTTTACAGGGCACTACTTTTGACCAGGGCCCATAGGACTCTGGTCAAAAGTAGTGTATTACTGTATATAAGGAAAAGGGTGCCAAGTGGGGGACACAGTATGTCTGGGGTACTAGAGAAATCCTTACCCAGATGTTGTAGTCCCAGCATTCGGTCGGGCCTCTCCGGTAGCGTGCAGAGTTCAACACCTCACAGGGATCCTCCTCCTGGACTGTTGGCCTGGGTTAAGGTCAGAGGGTCAACAAGGAAATGCAGTGACAATTTGGGCCTATATAGAGTCTTCTATATGGATACGATAACACCCAGTGATTCACTTATTTACAAAATGTAGGCTACAGCTAGCAATATTATCTAATAAGTCAATATATTAGGTTTTTGTAACATGCAGGAGATCATGCCCCCGTTTGTGGACAGCCTTTATTCCGATTTGTAGACGTTGCAGTCCTGATGACCAAATGAAGGATACACTCCGTTTTGACCTGGGTCAGTCTCTCAATCTCACAGGAGCTACAGGGCAGTGTCTCAGCCACCACAAACAACAGGTTGGTGTTCTCTATCCTCTTAGCATGAAATAACCTACAACAGAGGGAAAGAGGTCACGTATTTGTACAAACATACACACACACACACACATGCATAAAACATGCATGAGTACACACACCTGGAGCAGTTCCCACAGTCCTGCAGCACATTGTATGAGTTGGTGGTGTTGGTGAAGTAGAACTGGCTTTGGATGGTCACACAGCTGCTCTCCTTCTGGTCAAACCCATCTGCCAGAACATCACCTGCAACAAAGGAGGAATGAAACACCCAGAAATGCTTTTTTTGTTTGTTTAGGGTATCACGACACTTTATTTGGCAGTTGTGAAATGAGAGGGGGATACAGGCACATGGGAGAAACAGTGGGAAAGGTGGACGCGGGGATTGAACCTTTGTCTACAGTGGGAAGCCAGCTTCATACATGTGACATGTACTGGGAGTGTTCATGTGTATATGTAAAAACACAGTGAGCTCCATTTCCAACAAGACAGCCCTGGCAATGTGCTGTCCCGTGTACACCAACTACTTTCCCATAGCATATGGAAACATATTCCCCTAACATGTCAGCTTTGGAGAAAGGCACACATACAGCACAATAATAAGAAATGTGCACCAACCTGTGTAGAGCCAACTGTTGTAGGCCAGTCCATAGAGCAGCTGCTGGACTACAGACCTGATACAGATGAATCAGGTAACAACACACAGTGAGAGGGAAGCTGAGGGGTTCTACTACCAAGGATAATTTTGCTATCTAACTTTGATATTTATTTTTTTGAATTGTCCCAAAAATATTTGAAAAAAAAATATTTGATGAAAGAAATAGTTGGCCCTACTGCCATTGGTCCATCAAACGCATTGAATAACAGATTCACTACATGGAACAACAGTTCATATTTCCTCTCATCAATCTACACACAATACTCCGTAATGACAAAGCAACAAAAAAAATCTACATTTTGTCTGTGAATATAACAGAACTGATATTGCAGGCGAAAACCTGAGGAAAATCCAACTAGGAAGTGCCGTTTTTCCTGAAAGCTCTCTGTTCCATTCTATGCCTTCCCTCCATTTAAAGGGATATCAACCATATTTATTTTCCTATGGCTTCCTCATGGTGTGAACAGTCTTTAGACATAGTTTCAGGCTCTTATTTTAAAAAATGAGCGAGAAAGATTCAGAGGATGGCAGGGTGCCAGCAGCGTTTTTCATACGCAACAGAAGAAGCTACAGTCCAGTTGACATATTATTGATTATTTATTAAATAAAACAACTTTAGGATTGATTATAAAAACGTTTGACATGTTTCTCACAAACTTTACAGATACTATTTGGAATTTTCGTCTGCCCAGAGGTAGCTGTCAATCGTTGTCCCTGATTGAGAACCATATTTAGGTAGCCTGTTTTCCTTTGTGTTTTGTGGGTGGTTATTTTCAGTATTTGTGTGTCTGCACCAGACAGAACTGTTTCAGTTTTCACTTTGTTGTTTTGTATTTTGAAGTGTTCTTTTTTCATTAAATAAGATGAACACTTACCACGCTGCGCTTTGGTCCTCTCCTCCTTCCACCTACAATGAGAATCGTTACAGAACCACCCACCATAAAAGGACCAAGCAGCGTGGTAACAGGCAGCAGCAGCAGGAGCAGCGATCACAGGACTCCTGGACATGGGAGCGAGATCTGGACTGTCACAACTTGGGAGGAGATAGACAGGTGGTCGGTCGACCCAGGGAGAGTGCCGGAGCCCGCCTGGGATTCTCTGGAGCAGTGTGAGGAGGGATACCGGCGAATGGAGTTGACACGAGGAAGCCCGAGAGGCAGCCCCAAAAATGTATTGGGGGGTGGCACACGGGGAGTGTGGCGGAGGCAGGTAGGAGACCTGCGCCAACTTCCCATGCTTACCGGAGGGAGAGAGGGACCGGGCAGGCACCGTGTTATGCCGTGAGGCACACGGTGTCCCCGGTGCGTGTGCATAGCCCGGTGCCGTACATCCCAGCTCCTCGTATCTGCCGGGCTAGAGTGGGCATCGAGCCAGGTGCCATGAAGTTGGCTCAGTGTATCTGGTCTCCAGTGCCTCTTCGGGCCAGTGTACATGGCACCAGCCCTGCGCATGGTGTCCCCGGTTCGCCAGCACAGCTGGCTACGGGGAGAATTCTACCAGGTAGGGTTGGGCAGGCTCGGTGCTCGAGACCTCCTATGCGCCTTCACGGTCCGGTCTATCTGGTGCCACCTCCACATACCAGCCCTCCGGTGGCAGCCCCCGGCACCAGGCTGTCTCTCCGTCTTCTGCCTACAGGTGCTCCCACCTGTCCAGCGCTGCCAGAGCCTTCCTCCTCTCCAGCGCTGCCAGAGTCTCCCGTCTGTCCTGAGCTGCCAGAGTCTCCCGTCTGTCCTGAGCTGCCAGAGTCTCCCGTCTGTCCTGAGCTGACAGAGTCTCCTGTCTGTCCTGAGCTGACAGAGTCTCCCGTCTGTCCTGAGCTGTCAGTCAGCCAGGAGCTGCCAGAGCCGTCAGTCAGCCAGGAGCTGCCAGAGCTGCCTGTCACGCCGGTGATGCCAGAATCACCCTTCACTCCGGAGCTGCCGGAGTCTCCCGCCTGTCCGGCGCTGCCGGAGTCTCCCGCGTGTCCGGAGTCGCCGGAGTCTCCCGCCTGTCCGGAGCTGCCGGAGTCTCCCGCCTGTCCGGAGCTGCCGGAGTTTCCCGCCTGTCCGGAGCTGCCGGAGTTTCCCGCCTGTCCGGCGCCGCCGGAGTCTCCCGCCTGTCACGTTCTGTCACGTTCTGACCTTAGTTCCTTTGTTTTGTCTTTTGTTTTAGTATGGTCAGGGCGTGAGTTGGGTGGGTTGTCTGTGTTAGTTTTTCTACGATTTTCTATTTCTGTGTTTGGCCTGATATGGTTCTCAATCAGAGGCAGCTGTCAATTGTTGTCCCTAATTGAGAACCATATTTAGGTAGCCTGTTTTCCTTTGTGTTTTGTGGGTGGTTATTTTCAGTCTTTGTGTGTCTGCACCAGACAGAACTGTTTCAGTTTTCACTTTGTTGTTTTGTATTTTGAAGTGTTCATTTTTCATTAAATAAGATGAACACTTGCCATGCTGCACTTTGGTCCTCTCCTCCTTCCACCTACGACGAGAATCGTTACATTGGTATGCTTTTGCCAAAAAGCTATTTTGAAATCTGAAACGCCAAACAACAACAAACTAAGCTGTGTTTTGCTATGTTGCACTGGTGATTTCATGAAAATGAAATATTTTTAGTAATTTAATTTGAATTTGGTGCTTTGCAATTCTGCGGAAGTTGGCGAAAATGATCCCGCTAAAGGGATAGGTGCACCAAGAGGATCTCTCTGTACTTTGCTCTGTTCATCTTTCCCTCGATCCTGACTAGTCTCCCCACAGCATGATGCTGCTACCACGTTTCTCCATAGGGATGGTGCCAGGTATCCTCTAGACGTGACGCTTGACATACAGACCAAAGAGTTCAATCTTGGTTTCATCAGAACAGAGAATCTTGTTTCTCAATGTCATAGTCCTTCAGGTGCCTTTTGGCAAACTCCAAGCGGGCTGTCATGTGCCTTTTACTGAGGGGTGGCTTCCGTCTGACCACTCTACCATAAAGGCCTGATTGGCAGAGTGCTGCAGAGATGGTTATCCTTCTGGAAGATTCTCCCATCTCCACAGAGTAACTCTGGAGCTCTGTTAGGGTGACCATCAGGTTCTTGGTCACCTCTCTGACCAAGCCCTTCTCCCGCGATTGCTCAGTTTGGACAGGCGGCCAGCTTGGAAGACTCTTGCCTCAGCACAATGCCTCAGCACAATCCTGTCTCAAGCTCTACATACAATTCCTTCGACCCCATGGCTTGGTTTTTGCTCTGATATGCACTGCCAACTGCGAGACGTTACATAGACAGGTGTGTGCCTCTCCAAATCATGATCAATCAATTGAACTTACCACAGGTGGACTCCAATCAACTTGTAGCAACATCTCAAGCATGATCAATGAAAACAGGATGCAACTGAGCTCAATTTCGAGTCCCATAGCAAAGGGTCTGAATACTTATGTAAATTAGGTATTTCTGTTCTTTATTGTTAATAAATTTGCACTTTTTATTTCTTTTTCCGGCTTTGTCATTATGGCATATTGTGTGTAGATTGATATCCATTTTAGAATAAGGGTGTAACATAACAAAATGTGGAAGAAGGGAAGGTGTCTGAATACTTTCCGAATGCACTGTATACTTCCATTCATTTTTTCAACTGGTACTAGGAGACCTTCAACAAGTCTTGTGAGGCCTATAGGCATCCTAGAGCAAAACAACTGACATGTACGTGTTCGTTAGTCTCACCTTTCCACAGAGGCGTCATATTAGTGTGTAGCTCAAACTGTTCGGACACTACAGCCAAAAGTTAGCAGATCAGCTGTACTGACTTTAGACAAGTCCCAAGACGCTTGTGAGAGGAGAACACCATCATCGTGTTCTTGAGAGTCTCATCTTTCCATAGAGGGGTCATAATAGTTTGTACACTACAGACGATTCTGTGAGAAGACCGATTTTTGTGGTGTCTCATGGTCTGATAAACACCGCTCTAGCTCTGTCACCTTTCACCGCAGATGCGGAAGTGCGAAATAGGCAGATGTGGTGGATTGAGACGCATCCAATGCCAAAAACATATCTCTAGCTTAAACTGACAGATTCTTATGGGGATGTTTTTATTAGCCTAATAAGATTTCTGCGGGGGCAATCAACAACAACGTTTTGGTAAACAGCTGAGGGATGGAGCTGGAGAAATCTAACTACTCTCAAATTCAAACACGGAGCTATGGATGCAAGGACTGACCATGCATTAGATCAAAATGATATTCCTATTTTGAAGTTACACAGTACTCGTTTATTCATTATATTGTTAAACAATGTTTTATTTTGGGTTGTGATGGAGTAAGAAAGTTGAACTATTTCTAGGTTATATTCTCCAAGAATCTATGGCTGTATCATTCCAAAAATGTATGTACTAATCCCAGATTATCCCTTTAAAGGGTTACGTTTCATACAACTTGTTCTTTAGGTCATGTGATCTGTGCTAAAATAGAGATAGTCTCACCATGCTGCCGCCGATGTCCACCAGGCCAGACTGAGCATGTCTGCGATGGAGGGCTAGACACAACACATTGGGGACCAGGAGGACAGGAGAAGAAAAGAGAACACAAGGAGAAGCCATTACTCACTGAAAGATTTAGAATAAGTAAGTCCCAAACGCTATAGTGCACTAATTTTGACCAGAGCCTTATGAGGTTGAAGTTGATAGCCCCTTCCAGAAACAACCTTTAGCCCCCCTACACTCTTAAAAAAAGGTGCTATCTAGAACCGAAGGGGGTTCTTTGGCTGTACCCATAGGAGAACCCTTTGACGAACCCTTTTTGGTTCCAAGTACAACCGTTTTGGGTTCCATTTACAGAGCCTCCGGAAAGTATTCAGACCCCTTGAATTTTTACACAGCCTTAATCGAAAATTCAAAATAACTATTTAATACATTTTAGAATAAGGCTGTAACCTAACAAAATGTGGAAAAAGTCAAGGGGTCTGAATACTTTCCGACGGCACTGTGGAACCCTTTCTGTAGAGGGATCTACATGGAACCCAAAACGGTTCTACCTGGAACCAAAAATAGTTATTGTATGTGGCCAGCCGAAGAACCCTTTTGGAACCCTTTTTTTAAAGAGTTTCCCACTAAGGGACTTGTGTAGATCTGAGGGCATAAACAATGTTGTGGTGGCTGCATCTTTGATAGGCAACGTGGAATAGTTAGTCGTTTTCTCTGGGCCTGTATCCACCCGTAAAACGTCTCAGAGTAAGAGTGCAGATCTAGGATCAGAACCCCCTGGAAAATGCAAAACTGATCCTAGATCAGCACTCCTATTCTGAAACACTTCACAAATATGGACCCTGGAGATTAAGTAAGGTAAGTAAGGTAAGGTAAGACTGCCCTGGTCCTTGAACTCTCACCACAAAGATGCCCCTGGGTGCTGCCCCTGTGTGGCTGCTGCTGACTGGCTCACATGCTGACTGGTACTGAAAAGACTGCCGGCGGGCATAGATGGAGTTGTTATACAGCGCGTGCATAAGATAGGGGTCCACATCACCAAAGAAAAGGCCCACCTAGAACAGAAAGATACTGGGATAACTGACAGGCAGGTAGAAAAGATCTTTGTCAGACCTCCATATCTTTAATACACAGATCTATCATTCAATATATTTGATAACAATCCGTCTGTATTATTTGCACACTGAGCTATAGCAAAAAACAAGGGTAAGGCTTTGTGACTGGTCTGCACCTATTAAAACGAATGGGAGTCAAATAATACAGACTAAATGTTATAATTGTAACATACAGCTTTCAAAGAATCTCTCAACATCTTCGATAATCAACTTTATTGTGCTATTTGACCATTTTGAGATTGTGTAAGTTGACATGGTTGGTACCTACTGACGTTTACCCTCCATACCTTTTTCCAGTGATCCCTCTGGTTGGACATCACCAGGAAGCCACCATCGTCAATCAGATAGCAGAGTAAGTCCTAGAGACAGGGAATTGTATTGGATTATTATATCACTACTGACAGGCACATGCAGACAGACTCTCACACTCTCTCTTATTCTCTCTGTCACACAGACCAGCACTGGACACACACACAAACAAATCATGCCATAATTCCCCAGACGCTTGGTTGACATGAACTAGTCAAACTGTATGTGTGTGTAGGTTGTGTCTGGTTGGGTACTGTGACAGCAGTTTGTACAATTTTGGTATTTGGTATTTTTCTTAGGAACCCCATTAGCTGTTGCAAAAGCAGCAGCTACTCTTCCTGGGCTAGGGCTATGTGATAGGAGATGAATTCTTACATCAGTGTTAACTTCGCAGTCCATCTCACAACTTCTGGATGGCCCACACTGTACAAAGGAAGTCAGAGTCACCATAACATAATAACGTTAGACTGGATCTGTTCAAGTCACTTGACAGCAGTCACATAGAGGACTGATCATTTTTTACCCAGCCTTTCATACTGTACCTTTTGCGAGCCCTGACGACTGTCAGACACGTTGCTGGCCAAGATCTTGAACTTGTCTACCCATGCTTCCAAGTCTAGCTTCACCCCCACCACTGGTCATCAGGAGAGTTCAAACAAAACCATGAGACCAGAGCATGAAAGATCGAGATAATAGAAGAGTAAGAGAGAGCCCATTAAAGGAGGAGGCCTTGCTCTGCTCCCGTTGCCAGTGAATTCATGATTCAGAAATCCGCAAAGTGTGGACAAATTCATTGTTTGATTGAAAGCGTACAGCCAAATTAGTTATTTTTGTCAAAAGTACTATCGGTTTTGAGTCAGAAAATGTGTACTTTTCCACCCAAAACACTTGTGATGATTTAAAAACATTATTTTATGTAGCCAACTGCCACAGCAGTGGAGATGGGTAACAACTGCGCATGTGCATTCTCAGGGAATCCCTGCTGCTTCAAAATATTCTGATATGACCTAAATAAATGTCTGAGAAGTGAAGATAGCGTTACACATTAGTTATACAGAGTAAACAACACCCTACAAATATGTCTGACGACAAAATACTTGCGAGTGGTGAAGAAAACTACTGGAGGTAGTTTCTTCTTCGCCCGCTTTGAGCGCAGCTCGCTCCTGAAGGACTGTGGGCTCTTGTTCTCTGTGGCCGATGTGAGCAAGACATTTAAGCGTGTTAACCATCGCAAGGCTGCCGGCCCTGAAGGAATCTCTAGCCACGTCCTCAGAGCATGCTCAGACCAGCTGGCTGGAGTGTATACGGACATATTCAATCTCTCCCTATCCGAGTCCGCTGTCCCCACTTGCTTCAAGATGTCCACCATTGTTCCTGTACCAAAGAAGGCAAAGGTAACTGAACGAAATGGCTATTGCCCCGTGGCACTCACTTCTGTCATCAGGAAGTGCTTTGAGAGGCTAGTTAAAGATCATATCACTTCTACCTTACCTGACACTCTAGACCCACTTCAATTTGCTTACTGCCCAAATAGATCCACAGACGATGCAATCGCTATCTCACTGCACACTGCCCTATTCCATCTGGACAAGAGGAACACCTACGAAAGAATGCTGCTCATTGGCTACAGCGCAGCCTTCAACACCATAGCACCCTCCAAGCTCATCATTAAGCAGGGTCCTGGACTTCCTGACAGGCCGCCTCCAGGTGGTGAAGGTAGAAACAATACCTCCACTTCGCTGATCCTCAACACAGGGGCCCCACAAGGGTGCATGCTCAGCCCCCTCCTGTACTCCCTGTTCACCCTTGACTGCGTGACCACGCACGCCTCAGATTCAAATCATCAAGTTTGCAGACGACACAACAGTAGTAGGCCTGATTACCAAAAAGGACAATGCACTATCTGCTGAGATTGAGGACCATGGCGGGGGTGGAGGAGTCTGGACTGTTCTCTTGGTTGGGAACCTGGTTTGGTAAGTACACTGGTATGGTGGTTACTGGATTTCTGACCCTAATTCTTGTATTTTTGTTATTGATGTTTTGTGCTGCTTGCATCATACCATGTTTTAAGAAGTATGTTACAGATGTGTTGAAGGCTTCAGGCATGATGCCTTTGCTTGATGCTCCAGTTGGAGATGCTGATACTGAATCATGCTTTCAGGGGAGGATGGGACTGACTGAGGATGACCCATGCTATGCTGTGGGTGAGGTAGTAAAATAAATATTACACCACCACAGTTCCTTGTTTTACATTTTTGTTTTATGATAAGTTCTTTCCAGTATGTTTGTTCTCTCTGTTGGGAAGGTTTGGAGTCCCTGGGTGGCATGGTGCCCACCTGGTGCAGGATAAGAGTAGCTGAGAGGATCAGATGGTTTATAATAATGCTTTGCTCTGCTTTACTCTGTTTTCCCTGACCAAAGTTGTATCCTACATCTTACATGTCAATAAACAGTAAAGTCTTATCCTGTTTTGTCAAAAGGGGAGACAAAAGCATATATCACTTGTTGATTTTTATTTTTTCGTGGTTGATTTTTATTTTCTGTAAAAAAATAAAAAATAAAAATAATAATAATGATAATAATAATGTTTTATTAATAATAAACGTTTTGTTATTTTCATGAAATGCTATTAACATATTACTATGTTGGGACCGCTGAAATAAAGGATAATGAGTGACACCCTAGCAGGTGTCAAAAGGGGGACTTAAATTTAAAACCATTTTCTTTTCTTTTCTTTTAAATTTAACACCCTTGGGGGTGTGAAAAAGGGGGATTGTTGGATTCTGTATTTTACATTATAGCCATTAGCATATATATGATTAAATATTATCTGATGTTGGTTGTGTGAGGTGTCTGCATTTGTGCACTGGAGCACCATTATGAGATTAAACAACTGCTTGCTTACTTGCCTGTTTGTGTGTGAAAAGAACTGAGTAACATGGTGTGACCTGCATGTTGCAAAACTGTAGATAACAGCCCAGCAGATGCTTTGTCCTTGTGTTTGTATGTAACAATATTGAGCACATGGTGTGACTTGCTGTATCTTACAAAGTTGTGATAGGGAGGGGTGATCATCACGAGGTTTAACTGAGATGGAAGAATACTGAACAACACAATAGCAAGAACTGAGCAACTGTTATAACTAGGGGGTGATACCAGAACAGTAGGAACCTATACATCGAAGGAGGGAGGACTCCAAAAAGCGCCAAGAGGCGGGGACCCGCCTGAGCACCTGCGATAGGCTGGGCAAGTTTAAACCACGCCCAGCCTCTACTGTGATAGGCCAACAGACGGGTTGGAACTATGTCTATCACAGTATAAGAACAACTGTTTACATACATCTTGTCAGTTCTCTGTACTAATCCCCGTCATAACAGAGTCTTTGTCAGTCCCTATCTATCCCCAGGAGTTTCTCTTTTTTAAGACAACACTTCTCGAGGAAAGCCACAACAGCACAGGCTATAGATTTGGCATCTCCTCCCTCCAACAAGCCCCAGAAATGTTGATACAATTGTCTGCTTGGTGTCACTAAAGTACCTTATCACAACCCCCAGGTACTTAGAAACACTTACATCCGTGGACTCATCGAGGAGGCTGAAACGCTGGTCACCCACATCTGCGACCAACTTTTTCAGAAAGTATGGTGCTAGAACACCATTAATCATTTCTGTGCACTTTGAAGTGGGTAGCAGCAGTGGAGTCTGAGAATGCAGCTCTACATGCTTCTACAATGTAATCACATTTTTTTTCACACCTTTATTTAACCAGGTAGGCTAGTTGAGAACAGGTTCTCATTTGCAACTGCGACCTGGCCAAGATAAAGCATAGCAGTGTGAACAGACAACACAGAGTTACACATGGAGTAAACAATTAACAAGTCAATAACACAGAGAAAAAAGGGGAGTCTATATACAATGTGTGTAAAAGGCATGAGGAGGTGGGCGAATAATTATAATATGGCAGATTAACACTGGAGTGATAAATGATCATGTACAGGTAGAGATATTGGTGTGTAAAAGAGCAGAAAAGTAAATAAATAAAAACTGTGGGGATGAGGTAGGTGAAAATGGGTGTGCTATTTACCAATAGATTATGCACAGCTGCAGCGATTGGTTAGCTGCTCAGCTAGCTGATGTTTGAAGTTGGTGAGGGAGATAAAAGTCTCCAACTTCAGTGATTTTTGCAATTCGTTCCAGTCACAGGCAGCAGAGTACTGGAACGAAAGGCGGCCGAATGAGGTGTTGGCTTTAGGGATGATCAATGAGATACACCTGCTGGAGCGCATGCTATGGATGGGTGTTGCCATCGTGACCAGTGAGCTGAGATAAGGCGGAGCTTTGCCTAGCATGGCCTTGTAGATGACCTGAAGCCAGTGGGTCTGGCGACGAATATGTAGCGAGGGCCAGCCGACTAGAGCATACAAGTCGCAGTGGTGGGTAGTATAAGGTGCTTTAGTGACAAAACGGATGGCACTGTGATAAACTGCATCCAGTTTGCTGAGTAGAGTGTTGGAAGCAATTTTGTAGATGACGTCGCCGAAGTCGAGGATCGGTAGGATAGTCAGTTTCACTAGGGTAAGCTTGGCAGCGTGAGTGAAGGAGGCTTTGTTGCGGAATAGAAAGCCGATTCTTGATTTGATTTTCGATTGGAGATGTTTGATATGGGTCTGGAAGGAGAGTTTGCAGTCTAGCCAGACACCTAGGTACTTATAGGTGTCCACATATTCAAGGTTGGAACCATCCAGTGTGGTGATGCTAGTCGGGCATGCGGGTGCAGGCAGCGATCGGTTGAAAAGCATGCATTTGGTTTTACTAGCGTTTAAGATCAGTTGGAGGCCACGGAAGGAGTGTTGTATGGCATTGAAGCTCGATTGGAGGTTAGATAGCACAGTGTCCAATGACGGGCCGAAAGTGTATACAATGGTGTCGTCTGCGTAGAGGTGGATCAGCAAGAGCAACATCATTGATATATACAGAGAAAAGAGTCGGCCCGAGAATTGAACCCTGTGGCACCCCCATAGAGACTGCCAGAGGACCGGACAACATGCCCTCCGATTTGACACACTGAACTCTGTCTGCCAGCATGGAACAGTGTTCAGCGATAGCTAATGCCATGGTGGCCTCAGCCTTTTTTGCAGTAGTTTAACCATAAATGGCAGCTTGTTTTGGTGGAACTGTCATAAGGCTTTGCCTTTTGAGTATGTTTTTGAGTTGTCATGTGTTTTTACATCACTATGTTTGGCGTAGAAATCAGCCTTACAATACAGACCGTATGCCCGTGTATCAATTTCAATAAACGGCTTCAACCAGCCTTTTTGAATTCAGGGTTTAATTCCCACTCCTTTCTGTATTTTTGAGTGTACAGTTTAGACTGAGACATGATGAGCTAGCCAGCTAAATGTTTAGCTTATGTCACAGAGAGGCACACACACACAGTGGACAAGGTGAGTAAGTGACTGAGGCTGTGTGAGTCAAATGCAGTGATTTATTTTAGACAAATAACATTTTACATTTACATCCCATCCTGAATGTAAGCCAGGGCGGGAACAGCCAGCGGCGGCCTCCTGCATGAGGAATGGGCCGCCTGTGAGTGCTTTGGGATGGGGTGGGGCCCACGGCAGAACCCGCTGCTCGTTGAGAAGAGTAAGAACGATCGATACGTGCTTTCACGAGTCTTAGTCTCCAATAACACCAGAAAAAGTCGCTAGATTTGTCTCTAGTCGTTTTTTTTTGTGTTGCTAGATGGGTCTGAATACTCGCTAAATATAGCGACAAAGTCGCTAAGTTGGCAACGCTGGACCGAACAGCAGCTTGCTCTAGCTGCCATCTTTTTTCCATTTTGCGTAACTAATTTTACCTGCGATATGCTCTATCAACTTTCGCACTACCGCCTTCTCCTGCCCCCCAAAAATGAATCTGTGACATCAAGCTCCATATAAAGGCATATCGTGACGTTCCTTTGTAGCAGGGTCCTTCCCCACGAGGGCGCACATGCGCAGTTGTTACTCATCTCCGCTGCTGTGGCAGTCGCCTTCATAAAATAATTACATAAAATAATAGCAAATGTTTTAGATGGAAAAGTACACATTCCCTGACTCAAAACCGATAGTACTTTTGACAAAAATAGCTAATTCGGCCATACACTTTCAACAAAACAAAACATTCGCCCATACTGGCAACGGATCAGAGCGAGGCCTGCATCCAGCAGCTTCATGAGTAACATGACCCATTTTTTCAGCTGTTTCAGTACAGCAGTACAGCACTACAGGGGAGGGAGAGGACAACATCCACTGAACTAGTTTCAATTTATGGAATCACTTGGGTGTTGTGGGATTTTGGGTGAACTTCTACTTTAAGAAGATGGAGCAGGACAAAGCAACCAGGATCTGAGGACATTAGAGTTGCAAAATTCCAGTTACTTCCCCCTAAATTCCCAGGTTTTCCAGAAATCCTGGTTGGAGGATTCCAGATTTCCTGGGAATTTGGGGAAAGTTCCTGGAATTTTGCCACACTAGGGAACATTGGCATTAACAGATAACAGCTTCTCCAATTACTTTAATCATAACCAAAACAGCTTTACCTGCCGGTTTCAGGTTCTTGCCTCCCAGGTTGACTTCCACGGCAGTGCTGACCAGGATTCCGATGGTGCCGTTCTCCGAGGTCACCGGATCATCCATGGCTATGACAAAGGTTAACAGGATCAAAGTTCATGCAAACAGAAAGCAGTGATTTGATCTGTGATATCCTGACAGGTAACAAAAATGTGTGAATCACTTATTTTCATGTTATATGAGTGAAATGTCTTTAAATGCCTACAACATGCTTGCTATCTAAAAACCTGACTTTTATCTCCAAGGTCATATATACTACATGGTCAAAGGTATGTGGACACCTGCTCGTCGAACATCTCATTACAAAATCATGGGCATTAATATGGAGTTGGTGCTATAACAGCCTCCACCTTCCTGGAAAGGCTTTCCACTAGATGTTGGAACATTGCTGCAGGGATTTGCATCCATTCAGCAACAGGAGCATTAGTGAGGTCGGGCACTGATGTTGGGCGATTTGGCCTGGCTCACAGTTGGCTTTCCAATTCATCCCAAAGGTATTAGATGGGGTTGAAGTCAGGGCTCTGTGCAGACCAGTTATGTTCCTCTATACCGACGTTGACAAACCATTTCAGTATGGACCTCGGTATGTGCACAGAGCTGAAAAATGAAAGAGCCTGCTCCCAAACTGTTGCCACAAAGTTGGAAGCAAGAATTGTCTAGAATGTCATTGTATGTTGTAGCCTTAATATTTCCCTTCAATGGAACTAAGGGGCCTAGCCCGAACCATGAAAAGCAGCCCCAAACATTAATCTTCCTCCACCAAACTTTACAGTTGGCACTATGCATTCAGGCAGGTAGCATTCTCCTGGCATCTGCCAAACCCAGATTCATCCGTCGGACTGCCAGATGAAGCGTGATTCATCACTCCAGAGAACGCGTTTCCACTGCTCCAGAATCCAATGGCGGCGAGCTTTACACCATTCCAGCCAATGCATTGCATTGCGCTTGGTGATCTTAGGCTTGTGTGCAGCTGCTCAGCCATGAAAACCAATTTCATGAAGCTCCCAACGAACAGTTATTGTGCTGACTTTGCATCCAGAAGCAGTTTGGAACATGAGTGTTCCAAACTGAGTGTTGCAACCGATTTTTTACACGCTACTCGCTTCAGCACTCGGTGGTCCCGTTCTGTGAGTTTGTGTGGCCTACCACCTCGCGACTGAGCCGTTGTTGCTCCTAGACATTTCATCTTCACAATAACAGCATTTACAGTTTACCAAGGCAGCACTAGTAGGGCAGACATTTTATGAACTGACTTGTTTGAAATGTGGCATCCTATGACGGTGCCACATTGAAAGCCACTGAGCTCTTCAGTACGGGCCATTCTACTGCCATTGTTTGTAGCGTATATGAGTGTAGCGTATATCAGTGAGTGTTACTCACAGGCTCTGGGTGGAGCTCTGAACATATAGCCCTTGTTGTCAAGGCTGCGGCGGTAGTAGTTAGAGTTGAAGGGCTCAGGGTCCTCATCCCACGACTCAGCAGCCCTGGGAAGCACAGGACAACTCACATTCAAGCAGTATTTGTTGAGTATTCAAGCAGTATTGCTCGAGTAATGCTTGAGTATTCAAGCAGTATTGCTTGAGCATTCAACAGTATTGCTTGAGTAATGCGTAAGTATTCAAGCATACTCACATTCAACTGCCATAATGCTCACAGACAGGAAAGGCATGCAATTATTAACAAACAAACAAACACAGTTTATTTTATTAGCCAGAGTGATATCTGTAACACACTCACGAGTTGGGGAAGACCCGGGTTACACCTCCATCTGTGGCTGCAAATAATGCCAGGAAACCATACCTGAAGCAAAAAGTAATTTAATTCACTCAGACGTTTCACATATTGTTATTATTCAAATGAATTGGTTTTAATATCAATGAAATAGGGCAATTATTTGTTGAATTCACTCACGTTTGGATATCCTTGTTCTTCCACACTCTAGATGCTAGCTGCCAGATGATTCCAGAATCCAAGATCAGGTTGTGAATGAGGCCTTGATCACCTGTAAACACACACAGTTAATGTAACCCGCCAGGCTTTATAAAATATCATAGGTGAAAAAATGTGCTTTTTGCACACTTCCATGTCATCTTCAGCAGTTCAAAGCTGGTGTAGTATGGTGAATGGCATGGCCCTAACCACTCTACAAACTCATTGACATAAAGAAGAGAAACTCACAGTCTTCAGATTCTGGTGTGATCTCCACCATGAGAGATAGGAAGTTCTCCAGGAACTGTGTGTTGTTGTCAGAGATGTGCAGACGCTTGCAGTATTCCCTAAAATAAGAATGGTTAGACAGAGATGAGATCACACACACACACACACACACACACACACACACACACACACACACACACACACACACACACACACACACACACACACACACACACACACACACACACACACACACACACACACACACACACACACACACACACACACACACACACACACACACACACACACACACACACACACACACCTCTGTACCTGGGAGCCAGGAACACGTGTCCCCCTGATTCAAAGGAGCTGGGCAGCAAAGATTGCAGATCTGCAACAGACAGAAAAAGTAATCAACCGCCCATTTCATCGGGATCAGTGTCATCAAGCCGCACATAAAGCCCTGGACCTGAGTTAAAGGGAGACAGCGGCTTTCTGGGTGGGCAGTGATACTCACACTGGAGCTGCAGCATCACATCACTCAGGTCTGCCTGGATGTAGTATTCACTGTAGGGCGGCAGTACCAGGCCCAGACTACAAGGGGGAAGCATCCCCAACAGAAAACAAAGGAAAGTAATCAAAGTCTGAGGGTCAATAGAAAACACTACCACCATTAAGCAGCTAGGTATAGAGTCCGTTCACCTACACTCTCAAACTTGTCATCTTCAGCAGTTCATATCCTATTGCAAAGGTTACAATTACTAATCCTCTACCCTTCAACCCACACCTCCATCTCCTGCCTCCTCACCTGTAGTCTGTACCATTGATGGGTGTCCAGGTGTAACTCCGAACTCCCTCATCTATGTATCGCTGCAATGAAGGGGGAAAAGCCACATATTAAAATAGGTTTGCGTGTACGCTTACACGTAAGTGTGTTGATCAACCATACATGATCATGGCTGTTGGGTTACTGGGGTTGACAAAGTCATTACTGTGAATTAAGTGTGAAGTGAAGTATACCTGATATATTGCCTAGGTGTGAAGTAATTAACAAATACACACACACATACACACACTTGCCTCATCAATTGATTTTACAAGCGTCTTAATCTGCATGTCACCCGGTCTGCCATCAATCATATGTTTGCGGATCTGGAATGTAGAGATAGTATGTTACCTACGCAGTGTTCAGTGTTTAATTGCTATATTGTAATTACTTCGCCACTATAGCCTATTTATTGCCTTTACCTCCCTTGTCCTACCTCATTTGCACACACTGTATATAGACTTTTTCTACTGTATTATTGACTGTATGTTTGTTTATTCCATGTGTAACTCTGTGTTGGTGTATGTGTTGAACTGCTTTGCTTTATCTTGGCCAGGTCGCAGTTGTAAATGATAACTTGTTCTCAAATAGCCTACCTGGTTAAATAAAGGTGAAATTATTATTATTATTTATTTAAATAGGCTGTCACATGTCTATGATCTAACCCAAGAACATGTTTTAGAAAAGTAATCTCAGTAGGAAATATGCTAACATGATTGACATTCGTAGCTAGATAGCTATCTAAATTGGTTGCCTAGCAACACACATCTTAAGAAGATTCTTAAGAAGATATTTGAGAAGTTCGTAAGAAAATCATTGAATTTTAAAATATTGTTGAGGAATTGATTTTACAAACTATCCTATGAACTTCTTATTTTTTTTCTTAAGAACTTCTTAAGTTCTTGCGTAAGAAGTGTTTTGTGAATCTGGGCCCAGGTGTTCTTAATGTTTTGTATAATCAGTGTATATAGTTTATGGCACAGTGCATGTCATTATACTCACTTCCTGTTTGGAACTGTCCTCCACCTCAGCATCCAGGAAGTCAAGTGTTACAGGCTCTGGTAGGTCGAGCAGCTGTTGCGAAAAAGCACCAGTCACATTAGGGATATCACAGCATCCCCATGTTTAACAGTAACACATTCAGTTGAATACATTTCAGTTGCATTGTATTTTCAGTTTAATACATGCAGTGGCAATCTTATCTTGTCTAATTGGAATGACATGCAATAAGCAGTACACACTAGGTTCTATATCCAACCTACATCCAACCACATTCACTTTGTATAAAATCGAAATCTACAATCTACTTACAATGCTCCCTATAAACTGCACAGTGATCTTTCAGTGGGGGAATAAAGTATACATAACCTTTGGGTGAAGGTTTGGATGCAGGAGAAGGTATCCATTTGGGTCAATGGCGTATATGTACCCATTGGCTCCAAGCTGCAACGGTACGGAGCAGAGAATCAATTATTACTTGTGTGCATGCAAGCGTGCGTGAAGTAAGATGTGATGCGGTATACTGACGTTGTATCGGGGCGTCAGCTTTTTGATTTCGTCCAGATGCACGTCCACCACCATGACACCCAATATGAGCTGATTCTGTGGAGAAAACAACCAGAAAAAGAAA
This sequence comes from Oncorhynchus gorbuscha, assembly GCF_021184085.1. Classification (NCBI taxonomy): domain Eukaryota; kingdom Metazoa; phylum Chordata; class Actinopteri; order Salmoniformes; family Salmonidae; genus Oncorhynchus; species Oncorhynchus gorbuscha. The sequence continues at coordinate 22,952,994 of NC_060190.1, read as the reverse complement.
AAAAACACTCAAGAAATTGTGATTCATTGAAGAAAGATTGTCGATCAGGTCAACGTGAACTGTTTTAAAATGACTGCACCTGTGAGTTTCCATCCACGGTGAGATTAAAAACAGGCATGGTCCCAGTAAAAACAAGTCCCAGACCCTACATAGAAATAAGAGAAACAGAAGAACAAAACTGTAAGTGTTTTCCCTAATAGTCCTCCCCCACACTACCAACACAAGACATCATAATCCAGGCCTAGGCTTAATCTGTGTCTAGGAAACCGCCCCAATGTGTCTACATTGAGCAATGGCAACTGACTATATGATTACAGGAGATTGTAATGCTTAGAAATCAGATGGGGATATATTATCATCCACCTTCAGAACACTTGTCAGGGTCGATGCCGGAGATGAGAAGCAGGTACGAGGAGTCAAACATTGAATCGGGAATAGACATAGAACAAAACAGGACCAGCATTAGCACACGGGTAAACAAGGACGTATGACAATCAATTCAGAAGCAGGGAACAGAGCGGGGAACCAGACAGATATAGGGAACGTAATGACAAAGATGATTGTGTCCAGGTGAGTCCAACAATCGCTGATGTGTGTGACGGGGGGACGGCAGGTGTGTGTAATGATGATGGCAGGAGTGCCTAATGCTGAGGAGCTTGGCGCCCTCGAGCGCCAGGGGAGAACAGTGGAAGCAGGCGTGACAGCCCTCAATGGTATGTCTCTGTCAGTGGACTATGTGTATATACTGCAGGGTCAACTGCCCCTTTAGAATCAACTTCTCTGGTTTTAAAACAGCCTATGTGGCATCGATATGAGTCAGAAACATTAATTATAGTGTCAAAATTGACTACAAGGTGTAAATAGGATCATTTTGGTCATGAAGTCAGTCTCGTCCAAATTTGAGTTTGGTAAGTGACTGTGTCATGACTTACTTGAGGGTTTGGTTTGAATTATAATTCTGTCAACATTTCTTGCCCCCTTTTGCCTTTTAACACATGTTGCCACCATCATTTTTGTTGAAAATACTGGGCGGGTTCGCGTTGTATGGCCAGGTGCCCTGGGTGGACAGAGAACTCTCCTTAGGAGGAGCAATGGAATGGTCGAAAATGAGCAAACCCCACCCACCCGGGGCACTCAAAACCAGTGGTGTAAAGTACTTAAGTAAAAATACTTTAAAGTACTACTTAAGGCGTTTTTTTGGGCTATCTGTACTTGACTATTTATAATTTTGACAACTTTTACTTTTAATGCACTACATTCCTAAAGAAATGAATGTACTTTTTACTCCATATATTTTCCCTAACACCCAAAAGTACTTATTACATTTCAAATGCTTATCAGGACAGGAAAATGGTCCAATTCACGCACTTATCAAGAGAACATCCCTGGTCATGCCTACTGCCTCTGATCTGGTGGTCTCACTAAACAAAAATGCTTCATTTGTAAATGATGTCTGAGTGTTGGAGTGTGAGCCTGGCTATCCGTAAATTTTAAAAACAAGAAAATGGTGCCTCTGGTTTGCTTAATATAAAGAATGTGAAATTCTACTTTTACTTTTGATACATTTTATATTTTAGCAATTACATTTACTTTTTATAATTAAGTATATTTAAAACCAATTACTTTTAGACTTTTACTCAAGTAGTATTTTGCTGGGTGACTTTCATTTTTACTTGAGTCATTTTCTATCAAGGTATCTTTACTTTTACTCATGTATAAAAATTGGGTAGTCTACTTTTTCCACCACTGCGCAAAACGAACTCTCCCACTGGAACCTCTTCCCCAGACAAGACGTGTGGTTAGTAGCTACTCTAGAGAAAATGGGCTTCCAGAAAGTTGTTCAACAATCTTGGGCAGATGGCCAGGATATGGATTACATCCGACTAGTTTATTCTTGGGCTGTCAACCATCAAACAGCTACATGTCATTATAGGCTACGCTGCTATGATACTAGGCTGTGATACTGTGATGTAACTAACTAAATACATAGCCTCTCGCTTATTGGTCATGTCAGAGAAAGATTTGCAAAGATATTGTTGAACCTGAAGAAAGGTTTTATCGATGCTAGCTAACATTAGCTAGCTAGCTAGCTCATAACCAAGCAAACAACATGTTTGATGCATGGTACCAGCTTGCTTTCAATGTTTCAACTCCAAATGGCGAGCTACTTTCCTTGTTTGTTGTGATTGAGTGGCAAAGACAAACCCAAAGCAAGACCCACCTCAAACCAAACCCCCAAGACAACTCTTGTTTGCCTTCAGTCATGGCCGCTAGCATTTCTTAATGAGCATTGATAACGAATGTGGCCAAAGCAGGAAGTGCAGTCGCCCTTTAAGCCCAATGTAGATGAATTAGCATGAGTGCCAGTCTGTTTGTGCTATCATGCCAACTCTTTGTCACTCAATGTCATACCAAACAGCGACTGACTGCAATGAAGTTGGCATGATTGCACAAACAGACTGGCATTCAGGCTATAGATTAGATATAGCTGAATGTTCAGAGCTAGGTGACCTCACCAAGGCATCCTGATAGACATTGGTCCACTGAACCTGCTTGGCACGGCTGCCTGCCAGGACCATGGGGCGGCCCAGCACATCCAGGTACTCCTGGTAACAACACACAGGAATAGCAAACAGTCAGGCATCAGCTGTGTAGCAATTCTGATGTTACACATTCTGTAGCTTGTGTCCCAAATGGCACTGTATTCCCGTTATAGTGCACTACTTTGGACCAGGGCACACAGTGCTCTCGTTAAAAGTAGTGCACTATGTAGAAAATAGGGTACCATTTGGTACGCCTCCATGCTGATGTTACACAGGAAACTGAAAAGTATTTCACATGACTACGTGCTGTTGCTGATGGAAAGATGCTCAGTGGAGTTTGTCTAACTTGATATCTTTGCCTGTCATCCAGCTGTAAGTGAAAACACTTCAGAGTAATAACCTCAGGGTAATAATATATACGCTACAGTAGAGTCCGTCTCCGGCAAACAACAACAATTCCAGGAAGCAGTGCCAGGAGGAGAACTGGCTGACCCAGGATCAGCTGTGGAAGAGGCACTAGACAAACCCACCTGGGTGTTAATCCTTATGGCACAGATGGAGCGGATCTCAAAATAGAAACCTAGAGGGAGAGCAGAGAGAGAGTTGGAGAGGAGAGAGAGAGGGGGGGGTAAAAAGAGAGATAGGAGGAGAAACAGAGCTCACAATTACGACACAGTTGAGGGAGTGAAGATGGATGTTGTGTATCAGGCGCTTATAACCTAGGCTAGGGGTTATAAACTGAAAGGCTACAGTAACTTCTCTTAAGCAAACAAGTGTCATGTTTATTAGGCCACAAGGAAATGAAAACGGCCATTTTGTTACAATCCCCTACTGCATCTATTTTTGGACAAGTTAAAAGGGATCTTCACTGATGCTGGGTAGGAAAAATAGCCCCTGCACAGATCCCACTCACCTTTATTGGCACACGCAATCCATTGCAAGGGTGTGACATCATAGTTGTGCTGCCCCACAGAGAATGTAAAGACCCGCACCTTAGGAGAAAGAGAATTCAAAGAACCCATTCATCTTTATTCTGGGACATTAACACAGAGATACACGGCCAACTGGGATGTCCATTGTGGTATCCTTTGACCAGAAATCCCATTTGGAAGATTCCTGTAATCAGGAGGAAATAAGCAGGAATGTTTTAAGCCCTGGTGACGCCTTTATGGAGTCCAAGAATGAAGTCATCAATAAATAAGGAAGAATGAAGTTACCAATGAAATAGTGATTGAAATGTTTTGTGTGTGTGTTTTGTTTCAGAGAAACAGACCGTTTTGTTGGGCCAATTGTACTGCTCAAAGATGTCCTGAGCTCGATCCTCCCCTCCATCAGTGAACAGCATGATTATTTTATTGCAGTGAGCTCGCGGGACATTCGTCTTCTAGAAAGAGAAACAGAAAGAGTGTGTGCTAACATGAATACAAAACACAGCAAGTGAATGATTAACGCAGAAAGTAAATATGTGACGAATAAAGCAGGCAAGAGGGCCAAAGGGCACCCTATTTAAAAATAGGGATCTGGTAAAAAGTAGTGCACTATATAGGGAATAAGATGAGCTGCTCCCCTAATATGGCTTTCACTATGATGCCCTACAAAGGCAATGAGCAGTAACTATGCAAACAGTGAAACTGAGAAAAGATTTCTTAAAGTGTATTTGCTGTCCAGCCAAATTCAGCAGGTTACAGGTAGATACAGAATGTGATAATGCACTGATGTATTATCTTATTATGAAGTAATGTGTTATGCATATCAACCATGACCACTGATTTGACCTATGACCCATAAAATGCAGATACTGCACTCTGCCTTTGTATGACCTTAAACAACTATACTGAACAAAAATAGAAACGCAACATGCAACAATTTCATCGATTTTACTGAGTTACAGTTCAGATAGGGAAATCAGTCCATATTAATAAATTAATTAGGCCCTAATCTATGGAATTCACATGACTGGGCAGGGGCGCAGCCATGAGTGGGTCTGGGAGGGCATAGGCCCACCCACTGGGGAGCCAGGCCTAGCCAATCAAAATGAGTTTCTCCAGTCAAAAGGGCTTTATTACAGAAATACTCCTCAGATCCCACAGGTAAAGAAGCCGGATGTGGAAGTCCTGGGCTGGCGAGGGTACAGGCCGGTTGGACGTACTGACAAATTATCTAAAACAACATTAGAGCCGGCTTTTGGTAGAGAAATGAACATTCAATTATCTGGCAACAGCCCTAGTGGACATTCCTGCAGTCAGCATGTCAATTGCATGCTCCCTCAAAATTTGAGACGTCTGTGACATTGTGTGGTATGACAAAACTGCACATTTTAGAGTGGCCTTTTATTTTCCCCAGAACAAGGTGCACCTGTGTAATGAACATGCTGTTTAATCAATTTTTGATATGCCACAACTGTCAGGTGGATGGATTATCTTGGCAAAGGAGAAATGCTCACTAACAGGGATGTAAACAAATTTGTGCATCAAATTTGAGAGAAATAATATTTTTGTGCGTATGGAACATTTCTGGGATCTTTTATTTCAGCTCATGAAACATGGGACCAATACTTTACATGTTGCATTTATATTTTTGTTCAGTATATATTGGTAATGCAAAGCAAAGTGCAATATCAACAATCTAAACATATTTATCCAACGTTTTGTTTTTCTGTTTGATGGAAACAGTTGGAGAGTTCTAACTACATTCCAACTGTATTTAATGGTTTTATGCTTTTCATGTTTTGTTGCATTTTCTCGCCATAAGTTACAAACTATTTCATCACAGAAATGTTTATACTTTTAAGAAATGTTTGACTTTGTCATTTTCTTTGTTAACTAGTTTTTACATTTAGTTTGCTATCTTTCTTACCATTGTAGGCTCTGCCCTAGTTTATGTGCTCTCTATCACCTCTGGGTCCGCATGGCAAATGGCCAGGAACACAAGGAAGGCACAAAGGACAATGCCTTCACCTCTGGGTCCACATGGCAAATGGCCAGGAACACAAGGAAGGCAAAAAGAACAATGCCTTCACCTCTGGGTCCACATGGCAAATGGCCAGGAACACAAGGAAGGCACAAAGGACAATGCCTAAGGACTAGACAGCCATTTCCCTTATGAGGAGCCAACATGTTATACTCTCTGTTACAGTATACAGAGGACTGACTATTGAATGTGTGATATAATAATACTATAGTATCCATGTTTGGTATCTATCTGAAATGTGTTCACTGAGGATAACTCTGATGCTATCTATATGGATGTATGGTCTCTGTAGTAACTTGTATCTATAAAGGGTGAACTCTAAATGACTCTATGCAAGAGTTTTATGGTCGTCTCTGGAATTGGTCTCATCCCCACACAAACCTTTAGAATCTATGCTGTCACACCCTGTGGAGATTGGGCTTGGTGGTCAGGTCACGCTAAACTTGGTATCGTTTGATTGGTCTATGATGGTTGGTTGTGGGTTGAAAGAGTTTCAGCTGAAGATGTTATGGATGGAATTAAATTCCTTTGTCCTCTCTCTTATCCTGTTTCCAGTCTATGGAGGAAAGTTGATCAATTCTCATTTCCCAGGCTTCTAGGGCTCTGGTCAAGTAGGCATCTCTTTGCTCATGCTTTGTCTTGTAAATTAACCTTAGGATTTATATGCCTAGAATTAGGTTTTGTTAATGTCAGTATTGCTGTCACGACTTCCGCCGAAGTCGGTCCCTCTCCTTGTTTGGGCGGTGTTCGGCGGTCGACGTCATCAACCTTCTAGCCATCATGTCACGCCTTGGTCTTAGTATTTTGTGTTTTCTTTAATTATTTGGTCAGGCCAGGGTGTGACATGGGTTTATGTTGTTGTATTTCGTATTGGGGTTTTTGTATTATTGGGATTGCGGTTGAGTAGGGGTGTTGTATGGGCTTGGCTGCCTGAGGCGGTTCTCAATCAGAGTCAGGTGATTCTCATTGTCTCTGATTGGGAACCGTATTTAGGTAGCCTGGTTTCGCTTTATATTTCGTGGGTGATTGTTCCTGTCTCTGTGTAGTGTTCACCAGATAGGCTGTATTAGGTTTCACGTTCCGTTTGTTGTTTTTGTATTTATGAGTTATTTCATGTATCGTTCCGTTTTCCTTCATTAAAGATCCTGAGTAACAACCACGCTGCATTTTGGTCCGACTCTCTTTCTACAAACGAAGAATGACGTTACACATCACTGATCTATTTATCATTTTCCATTGGTTTTGTCTTGTATTCCTTCACACCTGGTTCCAATCCCATGAATTACATGTTGTGTATTTAACACTCTGTGTCCCCTCATGTCCTTGTCTGGGATTGTTTGTTTGTATGTTCGTGTATTATGTATTGGTGCGCGAAGGGTTCTTGTACCCACTTTTATTTATTTGGTATTTTGGTTTTGGAGTTTTGTTATAGTTTATTAAATGACTCCATTTATACCAAGTTCGATTCTCCTGCGCCTGACTTCCCTGCCACCTACACACACGTTGTTACAATTGCCTTGTAATTTAAGTATGTGAATCCGTTAATTTTACAAAGTTATTGCACATGGTTTTACTATAATGTTAAACGGTATTCAGTTATTCAGTTTATTAACCTTTGATCATATTAATTGCAAACTCTTTACAAATTACAAATTGCATGTGATGTACAGTTGAAGTCGGAAGTTTACATTCACTTCAGCCAAATACATTTAAACTCCGTTTTTCACAATTCCTGATATTTGATCCAAGTAAAAATTCCCTGTCTTAGGTCAGTTAGGATCACCACTTTATTTTAAGAATGTGAAATGTCAGAACAATAGCAGAGAGAATGATTTATTTGAGCTTTTATTTCTTTCATCACATTCCCAGTGTGTCAGAAGTTTACATATATTCAATTAGTATTTGGTAGCATTGCCTTTAAATTGTTTAACTTGTGTCAAACGTTTCAGGTAGCCTTCCACAAGCTTCCCACAACAAGTTGGGTGAATTCTGGCCCATTCCTCCTGACAGAGCTGGTGTAACTGAGTCAGGCTTGTAGGCCTCCTTGCTCGCACACGCTTTTTCAGTTCTGCCCACAAATTTTCTATGGGATTGAGGTCAGGGCTTTGTTATGGCCAGTCCGATACCTTGACTTTGTTGTTCTTAAGCCATTTTGCCACAACTTTGGAAGTATACTTGGGGTCATTGTCCATTTTGAAGAGCCATTTGCGACCAAGCTTTAACTTCCTGACTGATGTTTTGAGATGTTGCTTTAATATATTCACATAATTTCCCTTCCTCATGACGCCATATATTTTGTGAAGTGCACCAGTCCCTCCTGCAGCAAAGCACCCCCACAACATGATGCTGCCACCCCCGTACTTCACGGTTGGGATGGTGTTCTTCGGCTTGCAAGCCTCCCCCTTTTTCCTCCAAACAAAAAGATGGTCATTATGGCCAAACAGTTCTATTTTTGTTTCATCACACCAGAGGACATTTCTCCAAAAAGTAAGATCTTTGTCCCCATGTGCAGTTGCAAACCATAGTCTGGCTTTTTTATGGCGATTTTGGAGCAGTGGCTTCTTCCTTGCTGAGCGGCCTTTCAGGTTATGTCGATATAGGACTCGTTTTACTGTGGATATAGATACTTTGTACCTGTTTCCTCCAGCATCTTCACAAGGTCCTTTGATGTTATTCTGGGATTGATTTGCACATTTCGCACCAAAGTACGTTCATCTCTAGGAGACAGAACGCGTCTCCTTCCTGAGCGGTATGACGGCTGCGTGGTCCCATGGTGTTTTAACTTGCGTACTATTGTTTGTACAGATGAACGTGGTACCTTCAGGTGTTTGGAAATTGCTCCCAAGGATGAACCAGACTTGTGGAGGTCTACAATTTATTTTCTGAGGTCTTAGCTGATTTCTTTTCATCTTCCCATGAAGTCAAGCAAATAGGCACTGAGTTTGAAGGTAGACCTTGAAATACATCCACAGGTACACCTCCAATTGACTCAAATGATGTCCCTGAGCCTATCAGAAGCATCTAAAGCCATGACATAATTTTCTGGAATTCTCCAAGCTGTTAAAAGGCAAAGTCAACTTATGGTGTGTAAACTTCTGACCCACTGGAATTGTGATACAGTGAATTATAAGTGAAATAATGTGTCTGTAAACAATTGTTGGAAAACTTACTTGTGTCATGCACAAAGTAGATGTCCTAACCGACTTGCCAAAACTATAGTTTGTTAACAAGAAATGTGTGGAGTGGTTGAAAAACCAGTTTTAATGACTCCAACCAAAGTGTATGTAAACTTCCGACTTCAACTGTATATATAATATGCAAATACACTGAGTGTACAAAACGTTACTACAAAGTCTGATTTCGGTCAAAATTTTAAGAAAATGTGGTTACTGATGTTTGCAATCGTACGGCATTACACTCTCAGCCGTCTCTTATCCCCAGGTGCACATTTGTTAACTAACGCACAGGGTGATTTAAAGGAAGGCAAGGTTGATACTGTAACTGTAAAGTATATTTAACCAATAAGGCAAGGGGGGTGTGGTATATGGCCAATATACCACGGCTAAGGGCTGTTCTTAGGCACGATGCATCGCGGAGTCATTGAGAGCCACTCTTAAATGTTCTGCTGGTTGTCCTGTTATCTGTAATGAAATGTCCTTCGTGTGTTTGCTCAAAGAACAAAATTGCAAGCACACACATTTTCTTTGGAAAATGTCCTTGTCTATTTCATAGTAGAAGCCATAAAGAATTGGGCATCACTTGTACAGAATGCGGTCGTTCAGAGTGTTGAGCCTGGAGTCATTTACGTTTAGTAGCTGATTGAAGGCAAAGTGGAAACCAGACTTGTAGTCTGTGGTGCCTTTAGCTTGCATGAGCTTTACAGCCTCTTTGAAGATCTTCTTGTTGCGAACGTTGGCCTGGACCAGGTGTTTGAAGCAAGGGACCACTGCCTCTGCCTTTTCATTAAACTGAAACAAGAAAGGAGAGAGAAAGACAGAGCAGAAGTGGGATTGAGGAACAACAATGAGAGAGCAGGCTAGATAGAGAGCAAGAGATAAAGACAGTGAGAGAGCAGGCTAGATAGAGAGCAAGAGATAAAGACAGTGAGAGAGCAGGCTAGATAGAGAGCAAGAGATAAAGACAGTGAGAGAGCAGGCTAGATAGAGAGCAAGAGATAAAGACAGTGAGAGAGCAGGCGAGATAGACAGCAAGAGATAAAGACAGTGAGAGAGCAGGCGAGATAGAGAGCAAGAGATAAAGACAGTGAGAGAGCAGGCGAGATAGATAGCAAGAGATAAAGACTGTTAGTGAAGGAGGAAATTGGTTATGAACAAATGAATAACCATTCATATGAGTGATTGCTGTGTTGTTTAAGGTTGTGCAACATGTTTTATGCTGATGTCTATGAAAATAGTACGAAATAGAATTCTACACACACAAAAAAGGAATGTATAACCAATGAAATGTCAATCCCAGGTGTAACTACAGTAACTACCACAGTATCACAGACACACTCACCCTGGCCACGTTGACATAGTCGTCATCAGACAGAGTGTCCAGCATCTCCATCACTGATGACTTGATCAGCTTCAAAGTGAGGCCGCTCACACTGCCACTCCTGAGGGGGGACAGGTATCATGAGACACACACACACACACACACACTGCACTCTCTTATAATGTAACCAGTCATTTTGGTACTAAGTTATTGGAACTTTAAATGAGACAACTCACACATCAACGAGTATGATCATGTCTTTGGGGGATGAAGCCCCTTGGATGTACCTTGTGAAAAAGAATGAAGAATTCTCAAAATGAACTCTTCAGCCATAATCTAAATCAATTATTAAAAGAGAACAGAATAGGTAACACATACCATGGCCTTCTCCTCACATCATAAAGGTCGATCTTATCAGGGGCCCTCCACGGTGTGGCTACAGATAAGGCAATAAAAACATATAGAATAGTAACTTTCAGTTTTTATTTTCCCCTACCAGTATGCCACCAGACGATAATGTTTGATATATATAAGACAATGGGAGCAAATATTGTATTTACATTTCATAGGTTTTCTGGTATGACTTTCCTTTGAGTTTTTGTAACCTTCAAGTAAAGCCCTCTTTGAGGAAGTAGATGCTTAAAGGACCAGTGCAAAAACCTGACTTTCCTGTGTTTTATATATATTTCCACACCATGAGGTTGGAATAACACTGTGAAATTGTGAAAATTATGAGAATGCATAAGAGCTGTTTGCAGTAAATTAGTTAGTAGACTAAGAGAGTTCCAAACCTCTCTGCCAGTAACAGCTAGTTTTCCCCTCCCCACTCAGACCCCTCCCAGACAGTCCTAGCAAAACTCTAGCTTGAGAAATTGTTCTTTGCCAAAAATATATTTTAGTTTATTTTTTACAATTTGAATTGAAACAAATCACAGTAAGGTACTTCATTGTTGCCTAGAAATGATAGATAAATCACAGGTTTATAGCTAGAAACTCAGTGAGTGCATCCCACATGGTACCCTATTCCCAAAATACTGTAGTGCAGTACTAGGGGCCTTGGTAAAAAATAGTGGACAATAAAGGGAATAGGGTGCCCTGGTTAAAAATAAGGCACTATAAAGGAATAGGGTGACATTTGGGATGCAGATATATGAGACAGAGGGGGGTTATTATGGAACACTTCAATTGTGCAGACTTGCTGACATTAAACTTAGTTTCACAACCCAGCATATTTCCAAACATTCATATAACCAATTCACATTTAAGTAAACTCGTATTGCTTTACAGTATATTGCATTGTTGTACAGGAAAGGACCAAAGACATCCTATAATTATAATAAGGACATCCTGTATTCCTCCTGTATTCCTGTAATAAGGGCATCCTGTACTCCTGTAATAAGCCCGGGATAAAACCCGGGTCTGTAGTGATGCCACAAGCACTGCGATGCAGTGCCTTAGACGACTGCGCCACTCGGGAGGCCCTATGTATTCCTGTAATAAGGGCATCCTGTATTCCTGTAATGAGGGCGTCCTGTATGTCCTGTAATAAGAACATCATGTACCTGGGTAGTAGCGAGTGACCCCAGTGGCGCTACCAAATGCCTGCCAGAGTAGTGAAGGATCCTCTTGACTGTTCTCCATAAACACCTTCTCCAGCGCCTGGGTCCAGTTCAGCTCATTTAGAATCACTGGGGCTGAAGGGAAAGACCAGGTAGAAGACGGATTGGTCTCACTTACAGTGCCTATAGAACGTTTACACCCCCTTGAACTTTTTCACATTTTGTTGTGTTACAAAGTGGGATTAAACTGGATTTAATTGCAATTTTTTGTCAACGATCTACACAAAATACTCTAATGTCAAATTGAAAGAAAAATTATACATATTTTTAAAAGATTAATGAAAACTAAAACACTAATATGCCTTGATTAGATAAGTATTCACCTCCTGAGTCAATACATGCTAGAAACACCTTTGGCAGCGATTACAGATGACTCTTGGGTAATTCTCAGAAGAGCTTTGCCCACTGTATTGTGCAATATTTGCCCATTAATCTGTTGGAGACTATTTGACTTGAGCTCGTTTTAGTTGCATAATGAGTCCGTTTATAATTTCATAATCCCATTATCAGTAGTAATACATTGTTATTGGTTAGGATGTTGGAGCTGGAGAGTGTTATTGCAGCAACAAAGGGAAGTCCAGAAAGTATTTTAATGTCCAGATACACTACATGACCAAAAGTATGTGAACAACTCATTCCAAAATCATGAGCATTAATATGGAGTTGGTCCCCCCTTTATTGTTATAACAGCCTCAACTCTTCTTGGAAGGTTTTCCACTAGATGTTGGAATATTGAAGCGGGGCCTTGCTTCCATTCAGCCACAAGAGCAGTAGTGAGGTCAGCACTGATGTTGGGCGATTAAGTCTGGCTCGCAGACTGCGTTCCAATTCATCCCAAAGGTGTTCGATGGGGTTCAGGTTAGGGCTCTGTGCAGGCCAGCCAACTTCTTCCACACCAATCTCGACAAACCATTTCTGTATGGACCTCGGTTTGTGCATGTGGGCATTGTAATTTGAAACAGGAAAGGGCCTTCCCCCAAACTGTTGCCACAAAGTTGGAAGGACAGAATCGTCTAGAATGTCATTGTATGCTGTAGCGTTAAGATTTTCCTTCACTGGAACTAAGGGACCTAGCCCAAACCATGAAAAACATCCCCAGATTCCTCCTCTACCAACCTTTACAGTTGGCACTATGCATTGGGGCAGGTAGTGTTCTCCTGGCATCCGCCAAACTCAGATTTGTCCGTCGGACTGCCACATGGTGAAGTATGATCCATCACTCCAGAGAACACGTTTCCCCTGCTGCAGAGTCCAATGGCAGCGAGCTTTACACCACTCCAACCAACGCTTGGGATTGTACATGGTGATCTTAGGCTTGTGTGCGGCTGCTCGGCCATGGAAACCCATTTCATGAAGCTCACGACAAACAGTTATTGTGTTGACGTAGTGAGTGTTGCAACCGAGGACAGATGTTTTTTTTATGTGCTACGCGCTTCAGGACTCGGTGGTCCCGTTCTGTGAGCTTGTCTGGCCTACCACTTTGTGTCCACTTCACAATAACAGCAGTTACAGTTGACCGGGGTAGCTATACCAGCACATAAATTTGACAAACTGACTTGTTGGTGCCACGTTCAAAGTCACTGAGATCTTCAGTAAGGCCATTCTACTGCCAATGTTTGTCTATGGAGATTGCATGGCGGTGTGCTCGATTTTATATGCCTGTCAGCAATGGGTGTGGCTGAAATAGCCGAAACTACTCATTTGAAGGGGTGTCCATGTACTTTGTATATATATTGTAGGTCATTGTCCTCCTGAAAGGTGAATTCCTCTTTTAGTGTCTGGTGTAAAGTGGACTGAAGCAGGTTTTCCTAGGATTTTGCTTGTGCTTAGCTCCATCCCTTTTCTTTTCATTCTGAAAAAGCCCTCAGTCTTTGCCGATGTCAAGCATACCTATACCATGATGCAACTACACCATGCTTGATGTGTGTGGGTGGTTTAATACATCATCCACAGCATAATTATTAACTTGACCATGCTTAAAGATATATTCAATGTCTGATTTATTATTGGTACCCATCTACCAATCACTTCCCTTTTCTTTATGAGGCTTTCGAAAAGCTCCCTGGTCTTTGATTTTAAATCTGTGATTGAAATCTTTTACTTCTGAACTCATTTAGACTTGCCTAATTAACGGGGTGAATACTTATGTAACGGCTATATTTTTGTTATTTATTTATTAATTTGTAAAAATTAGTAGAATATTTTTTGACTTTGACAATATGGAGTATTTTGTGAAGATCAATGATGAAAAAATACAACTAAATATAATTCATTCGCACTTTTTAACGAAAAAAAAATGTGAAAAAGTTCAAGGGGGTGAAGACATTTTATAGGCTCTGTACCTGTGAAGGAGCATGGTGTGGCGGTAGTGTTGCAGTCTCCTAAGCGCATAATCCCACCTCTACCGCCACAACATTTCTGTTCTCTAGTGCTTGACATGGGCAGGAGCTCCCTGGAGAGGAATTACAAGCACCTCAAATGTTGTGCTACTTGAGCTCTTGTTCCTCTTATAGAATATTAACTCAAAAGTATTGTGGAGCTCCTGCACCTAAATATAAACAGTACTGGCACCCAAAATTGAGTACCGGTACCTATTGAGTCCAAGTCAAGCACTGCTGTTCTCCCCTCTTCTAACTTGTAAACATTATACTTTCCACCTGTCTAAATTAAGATTGAAAAACACTCTAGCCTTTTACACACACAAAGCATTTGGTATGGAGTTTTTCTGCACCCCAAAAATTATCACAAGCATAAATGTGTTGTAAAACAGTTGTACTACCCAAGTGTGTACAGGGCCATAGTCTCAACTGAGCAGCAAATGACTGCTAAATAACATAATAACAAGACATTCATTGTCCATTGCACTAATGAGAAACTCACCTCCTTTGTAGATGTCTGTGGGGATCTGAACGGCTGTGAAGGAGTAGTTGACCTTGTTTTTGAAGTTAGGGTCATACACAAACTCCACCTGTAGTGGAGGGCTCACTGTTTCCCCATCACCATCTTGCAGGGAGTACTGCTAACACACGTACACACGTAGATACACGCACACACACACACACACAGACACACAAACACACACAATATTACTACCACTTCATTCTTCAACAGATTTCAAAAGCTTTATCAACAAATGAGAGAGGATGTGTAGAAATTAGCTTTTCACTTTCTACTCACATAGTCTAGCTCTGCCTTGGAATCATAATACGTCATGTTCCACTCCTGGTAGAGAGCAAAACAAAACAGACATATAACATGGGTGATGACAAGTTGGCCTAGAGTTGCAAGGCTAACGGTAATTTATCATAGATCTGGAATTGTAAGTAATTTTGGTAATTAACAGGTAATCTATGATAACTTTGGAAATTTATAAAAATGTATTCATTTATAATAGTCATTTTTTGTATGTGTCCATATTGACCTTGAGTTTCTAGTGGATAGACTATATAGTTCAAGTGAAAATAGCCTAATTAATGGAAAAAAAGCATCTAGTCAACAATGGCATTATTTTCAATGAACCAAGCAACTTTTCCAAATATTGACTTTTTTCACAACTACCACCAGTTTGTCGCCAAAACATTTAAAACAAATACATATTGAGATAGTAAAATAAATTAAAGTATGTCAAAAAGTACATAGGATATTTAATGCTGAAAACCTCACAAACACCAACGGTATTCACTAAGTTAATGGTTTATATTTAGGATAATGTTTTACAGCTTTGTCATTTTATTTTATTTGACCTATATTATATATTTTACATGTGATACGGCCTCACAGAGGATCAGACATAAATACAGACACCTGTGATTATCTGGAATATCTAAAAAGGCTCTAGATGTAATCTGATCAAATAAAATAAAAACTTGAAAGTTACCAAACTTCTGGTAGTTTGCTGGTAAACTTGTAAAGTTTCCAGGAATATTCCCTCCCTGGGCAACCCTAAGTTTGACACAATCTTATAATAGGGTAACCAGAGTTAACGACCCTACTCCCTCAACAAGTATAAAATAAATAGGAAATGCTCATCTAAATCAAAATGTCCTGCTGTCATGAAGGAACACCACAAACTACACCCCTGTATTTCATATACATGATACACCCACGACTGAATACGACAGTGTGGTAAAACCCACGGAATCATCCAACCAAACTCTTTTTTTTGGTGCATAAAGATGGGAAGAGTTGTTACTTGTGAGCTCTGCTGGTTCATACACAGAGAGTGAGCCGGTGGTGGTGAGGCTCACAGAGGGAGTCACTGCTGCTGGGAGGGCTGGGGTGGGGTGGTGTAGCGGGGGAGGGAGGGAGGGAGGATGGGGGATGAGTCCACAGGCCCTGTCCTACCTCAATGGCCTAATGGACCAAACCATGTGGAAAAGTGGAATGTCAATGTGTGTAGGACTCAGCAGTGCTCCCCCCGGCTGAGCTGGCCATGCTTATTTTTTGCTACACCCGCAATAACATCTGATTAATATGTGTATGTGTCCAACAAAATTTGATATGATTTTGTCCGCGCTGCCAGTTACAGCTCCAGCTATCCCAGCCCAGCACTGTCGAACCAGCTCATCCTTGAGCTCCGTCCTCTGCCCCTGACTGGTGATCTCAGGTGATCTCATCCTGGCTGTAATAATGAATAATGTGTGTAAGGATGGATGATAGATGATGCAGTGTGGCGTGGGATGAGCGCAATCTAATCTTTGCAAATCTGAGTAGATTACTAGGAAATAGTACTATTGGACTCCAGCGGCTGCAGTGGTGGTAAACAGACATGGTGGTAAACCTTTGAGTTTCATGGTGAATAAGGGGGGCCTGGAATCTGATGAGAAGAAGAAGAGGAAGAATACATGGGACTTATAAAGTGCTTATCAAGGACCCAAAGTCACTTTACAATTGTAGATACAAAACAAAAAACAACAGATATCCAAAGAAAACAATGACAAACTAAAAAGCAGGGAGGAAATCATGAAACAAAGAGAAGGGGGGTAGAGCTCAAGGAAGGGTAAGAGTGTGATGTGTCAGTGTATGAGTGAACCAGCAGGTGTTGTGTGTGTGTGTGGGGGTGTTCTTGGTTTTACTATCCTTGTGGGGACCAGAAGTCCTCACAAGGATAGTAAAACCAGGAAAATTCGGACAAGTGGGAACATTTAGCCGGTCACCACATTAAAAGGCTATTTTAGACAGCAGTGGTGTAAAGAGGGGGGTTGATCTGAGGACCCATGCCAAATCTTTTCATTCTCCTGAGGGGGAATAGGTTTTGTCGTGCCCTCTTCACGACTGTCTGGTGTGCTTGGACCATGTTAGTTTGTTGGTGATGTGGACACCAAGGAACTTGAAACTCTCATCCTGCTCCACTGCAGCCCTGTCGATGAAAATAGGGGCATACCCAGTCCTCTTTTTCCTGTAGTCCACAATCATCTCCTTTGTCTTGATCACATTGAGGGAGAGGTTGTTGTCCTGGCACCACATGGCCAGGTCTCTGACCTCCTCCCTATAGGCTGTCTCGTTGTTGTCGGTGATCAGGCCTACAACTGTTGTGCCATCAGCAATATTAATGATGGTGTCAGAGTAGTGCCTGGCCATGCAGTCATGAGTGAACACGGAGTACAGGAGGGGACTGAGCACGCACTCCTGAGGGGCCCCTGTGTTGAGGATCGGCATGGCGGATGTGTTGTTACCTACCCTTACCACCTGGGGGCGGCCCGTCGGGAAGTCCAGGATCCAGTTGCAGAGGGAGGTGTTTAGTCCCAGGGTCCTTAGCTTAGTGATGAGCTTTGAGGGCACTATGGTGTTGAACGCTGAGCTGTCGTCAATGAATAGCATTCTCACATAGGTGTTCCTTTTGTCCTGGTGGGAACGGGCAGTGTGGAGTGCAATAGAGATTGCATCATCTGTGGATCTGTTGGGGCGGTATGCAAACTGGAGTGAGTCTAAGGTTTCTGAGAGTATAGTGTTGATACGAGCCATGACCAGCCTTTCAAAGCACTTCATGGCTACAGAGACGAGTGCTACGGGTCGGTAGACATTTAGGCAGGTTACCTAGGTGTTCCTGGACACAGGCACTATGGTGGTCTGCTTAAAACATGTTGGTATTACAGACTCAGACAAGGAGGGGTTGAAAATGTCAGTGAAGTCACTTGCCAGTTGGTCAGCACATTCTTGCAGTACACGTCCTGGTAATCCGTCTGGCCCTGCGGCCTTGTGAATGTTGACCTGTTTAAAGATCTTATTCAATTTGGCTGCAGAGAGCGTGATCACACAGTCTTTCGGAACAGCTGGTGGTCTCATGCATGTTTCAATGTTATTTGCCTCGAAGCGAGAATAGAAGTAGTTTAGCTCATCTGGTAGCCTCGTTGTCTATAAATGTAGAAAGTTCTGCACTGTTGCTACTCTCCCTAGGAGTGATCATCCTGCAAACATGCCTGCAAGAGCACAGCACAGAATGCTTAATGAGGTTAAGAAGAATCCTAGAGTGTCAGCTAAAGACTTACAGAAATCTCTGGAACATGCTAACATCTCTGTTGACGAGTCTACGATATGTAAAAATATTAAACAAGAATGGTGTTCATGGGAGGACACCATGGAAGAAGCCACTGCTATACAAAAAACATTGCTGCACGTATGCAGTTTGCAAAAGTGCACCTGAAGGTTCCACAGCGCTACTGGCAAAATATTCTGTGGACAGATGAAACTACAGTTGAGTTGATTGGAAGGAACACAACACTATGTTTTGAAAAAAAAGGCACAGCACACCAACATCAAAACCTCATCCCAACTGTAAAGTATGGTGGAGGGAGCATCCTGGTTTGGGGCTGCTTTGCTGCCTCAGGGCCTTGGACAGCTTGCTATTGTTAGGTTCTAATTTTCAGAGTAAATAACTCACGGACACTAGAGAAGCTTAACCAAGTTTAATTATTCCCAGAGGGTCGACACAGCTGTAATTCAAACACAGACATGGCTTCCCCCGTGGTAGTATTCATACCCCACTTTCCTCCTTATCGCTAAACATTGCATAATTATTGCTAAGCAGGGAGCTAAGTGATATGAGCCTTCAACGGTTTCTCCCCTTAGCAGTACTGCCAATGCAATCGTGTTTCCTGCACACAGCCCCTCCCAAACGTCATTATGGCACCCCTCATGTCTCTTTTGTAACTAATGTTCCTATAGTTCTGAGTATAACAATGTTCAAAGTTTAACCCAGAATCCAACCCTATTATCGACGGAAAAATGAATTCTTAAGTTTACGAAGACATTTTGCAGGAGAATGTTAGGATATCTGTCCACCAATTGAAGCTCATCAGAAGTTGGGTGATGCAACAGGACAGCGACCCAAAACACAGAAGTAAATCAACAACAGAATGGCTTCAACAGAATAAATACGCCTTCTGGAGTGGCCCAGTCAGATTCCTGACCTCAATCCAATTGGGATGCTGTGGCATGACCTCAAGAGAGCAGTTCACACCAGACATCCCATGAATATTGCTGAACTGAAACAGTTTTGTAAAGAGGAATGGTCCAAAATTCCTCCTGATTGTTGTGCAGGTCTGATCCGCAACTACAGAAAACATTTGTTTGAAGTTATTGCTGCCAAAGGAGGGTCAACCTGTTATAAAATCCAAGGGTTCACATACTTTTTCCACCCTGCACTGAATGGTTACACGGTGTGTTCAATAAAGACATGAAAACGTATAATTGTTTGTGTGTTATTAGTTTAAGCAGACTGCGTTTGTCTATTGTTGTGACCTAGATGAAGATCAGATCAAATGTTATGGCCAATTAATTCAGAAATCCAGGTATTTCCAAAGGGTTCACATACTTTTATTGCCTACATGTGCAACACAGCATTCATAACCTAGCCCACAATGTCTGCTGTGTGGATCTATTTTAAAGTTTCAAATGAAGATAACAAAAAGGCCATATGCAACGTTTTAGCTGCTATTATTGTAAGGATCCACACTGGAGACGTGAAGAAGGTAGAGGGAGTGAACATTTAATAACCACAGACAGGAACAGAATATGGACAGCGTCTGGACAGAGGAAATGGAAAAGACAATCATGCTGACACGGATGACACAGAGGAAACAGACACATATAGGGAAGGCAATCAAAACGTGAAGGAGTCCAGGTGAGTCAAATGAGCGCTGATTGGCGCAATGATGGTGACAGGCGGAAAAAGGAAGAATTGGCTTTGGGGTTGATCAGTGAAATATACCTGCTGGAGCGAGTGCTACAGGTGGGTGCTGCTATGGTGACCAGTGAGTTAAGTTAAGGCGGGGCTTTACCTAGCAAAGACTTATAGGTGACCTGGAGCTTGTTGACGAATATGAAGTGAAGGCCAGCCAACAAGAGCATACAGGTTGCAGTGGTGGGTAGTAATATATAATAATAATATATGCCATTTAGCAGTTTTATCCAAAGGTGTCATGTGTGCATATATTCTACGGGGCTTTGGTGATGCAAACTGAGCTACAGAAGGACCACGTATACGGGGCTTTGGTGACAAAACGGATGGCACTGTGATAGACTGCATACAATTTGCTGAGTAGAGTGCTGGAGACTATTTTGTAAATGACATCGCTGAAGTCAAGGATTGGTAGGATAGTCAGTTTTAAGAGGATATGTTTGGCAGCATGAGTGAAGGATGCTTTGTTGCGAAATAGGAAGCCGATTCTAGATTTAATTTTGGATTGGAGATGCTTAATGTGAGTCTGGAAGGAGAGTTTACAGTCTAACCAGACACCTAGGTAGTTGTCCACATATTCTAAGTCAGAACCATCCAGAGTAGTGATGCTAAACGGGCGGGCAGAGATCGGATGAAGAGCATGCATTTAGTTTTACTTGTATTTAAGAGCAGTTGGAGGCCACGGAAGGAGAGTAGTATGGCATTGAAGCTCATCTGGAGGTTAATCAACAGTGTCCAAAGAAGGGCCAGAAGTATACAGAATGGTGTCATCTGCTTAAAAGTGGATCAGAGAATCACCAGCAGCAAGAGCGACATCATTGATATATACAGAGAAAAGAGTCGGCCCGAGAATTGAACCCTGTGGCACCCCCATAGACTGCCAGAGGTCCGGACAACAGGCCCTCCGATTTGACACACTGAACTTTGTCTAAGAAGTAGTTGGTGAACAAGGCGAGGCAGTCATTTGAGAAACCAAGGCTGTTGAGTCTGCCGATAAGAATGCGGTGATTGGCAGAGTCGAAAGACTTGGCCAGGTTGATGAATACGGCTGCACAGTATTGTCTTTTATCGATGGCGGTTATGATATTGTTTAGGACCTTGAGCGTGGCTAAGGTGCACCCATGACCAGTTCGGAAACAAGATTGCAAATTTCTGTTTGAAAAAGCTAGCCTTTGTTTTCCTAACTGCCTGTGAATATTGGTTCCTAACTTCCCTGAAAAGTTGCATATCGCAGGGGCTATTCGATGCTAATGCAGTACGCCACAGTATGATTTTGTGCTGGTCAAGGGCAGTCAGGTCTGGAGAGATCCAAGGGCTATATCTGTTCCTGCTTCTACATTTTTTAAATTGGGCATGCTTATTTAAGGAAAGCCCTTTTAAAGAATAACCAGGCATCCTCTACTGACAGAATGAGGTCAATATCCTTCCAGGATACCCGGGCCAGGTCAATTAGAAAGGCCTGCTTGCTGACAATGTTTTAGGGAGCGTTTGACAGTGATGAGGGGTGTTCGTTTGACCGCAGACCCATTACGGACGCAGGCAATGAAGCAGTGATGGCTGAGATCCTGGTTGAAGACAGCAGAGGTGTGTTTAGAGGGCAGATTGGTCAGGATGATATCTAAGAGGGTGGCCATGTTTACGGATTTGGGGTTGTACCTGGTAGGTTCCATGATAATTTGGGTGAGATTGAGGGCATTTAGCTTAGATTGTAGGATGGCCGGGGTGTCAAGAATATCCCATTTGAGGTCACCTAACAGTACAAACTCTGAAGATAAATGGCGGGCAATTAATTAACGTATGGTGTTAAGCTGGGGGCTGACGGGGGGCTGTAACAAGCGGCAACAGTGAGACTTTTTTCTGGAAAGGTGGATTTTTAAAAGCAGAAGCTTGAATTGTTTGGTCACAGACCTGGATAGCATGGGGAGCATGACAGAACTCTGCAAGAGCCTGCAGTAGATTGCAACTCCACCCCCTTTGGCAGTTCTATGGAGGAGTGTGCTAAAGCAGTGGAAATAAAACTTAGGGAGGAGGCTTCTGATGTTAACATGCATGAAACCAATGCTTTTACAGTTACAGAGGTCAACAAATGATAGCGCCTGGGGAATAGGAGTGGAACTGGGGGCTACAGGGCCTCGGTTAACCTCTACATCACCCAAGGAACAGGTTAGGAGTAGGATAAGGGTACGGCCAAAGGCTATAAGAACTGGTCGTCTAGTGCGTTTGTGACGAGAATAAAAGGAGCAGATATTTGGGCGTGGTAGAATAGATTCAAGGCATAATGTAAATACAGTGGGGAGAACAAGTATTTGATACACTGCCGATTTTGCAGGTTTTCCTACTTACAAAGCATGTAGAGGTCTGTAATTTTTATCAATGGTGCACTTCAACTGTGAGAGGCTGAATCTAAAACAAAAATCCAGAAAATCACAATGTATGATTTTTAAGTAATTAATTTGCATTTTATTGCATGACATACGTATTTGATACATCAGAAAAGCAGAACTTAATATTTGGTACAGAAACCTTTGTTTCATACGTTTCCTGTAGTTCTTGACCAGGTTTGCACACACTGCAGCAGGGATTTTGGCCCACTCCTCCATACAGACCTTCTCCAGATCTTTCAGGTTTCGGGGCTGTCGCTGGGCAATACGGACTTTCAGCTCCCTCCAAAGATTTTCTATTGGGTTCAGGTCTGGAGACTGGCTAGGCCACTCCAGGACCTGGAGATGCTTCTTACGGAGCCACTCCTTAGTTGCCCTGGCTGTGTGTTTCGGGTCGTTGTCATGCTGGAAGACCCAGCCACGACCGATCTTCAAATCAAATCAAATCAAATCAAATCAAATTTTATTTGTCACATACACATGGTTAGCAGATGTTAATGCGAGTGTAGCGAAATGCTTGTGCTTCTAGTTCCGACAATGCAGTGATAACCAACAAGTAATCTAACTAACAATTCCAAAACTACTGTCTTATACACAGTGTAAGGGGATAAGGAACATGTACATAAGGATATATGAATGAGTGATGGTACAGAGCAGCATACAGTAGATGGTATCGAGTACAGTATATACATATGAGATGAGTGTGTAGACAAAGTAAACAAAGTGGCATAGTTAAAGTGGCTAGTGATACATGTGTTACATAAGGATGCAGTCGATGTTGTAGAGTACAGTATATACATATGCATATGAGATGAATAATGTAGGGTAAGTAACATTATATAATGCTCTTACTGAGGGAAGGAGGTTGTTGGCCAAGATCTCGCGATACATGGACCCATCCATCCTCCCCTCAATACGGTGCAGTCGTCCTGTCCCCTTTGCAGAAAACCATCCCCAAAGAATGATGTTTCCACCTCCATGCTTCACGTTTGGGATGGTGTTCTTGGGGTTGTACTCATCCTTCTTCTTCCTCCAAACACGGCGAGTGGAGTTTAGACCAAAAACCTCTATTTTTGTCTCATCTGACCACATGACCTTCTCCCATCCAGATGGTAATTGGCAAACTTCAGACGGGCCTGGACATGCGCTGGCTTGAGCAGGGGGACCTTGCGTGCGCTGCAGGATTTTAATCCATGACGGCGTAGTGTGTTAAGAATTGTTTTCTTTGAGACTGTGGTCCCAGCTCTCTTCAGGTCATTGACCAGGTCCTGCCGTGTAGTTCTGGGCTGAACCCTCACCTCCCTCATGATCAAATCCAAATCAAATCAAATCAAATCAAATGTATTTATATAGCCCTTCGTACATCAGCTGATATCTCAAAGTGCTGTACAGAAACCCAGCCTAAAACCCCAAACAGCAAGCAATGCAGGTGTAGAAGCACGGTGGCTAGGAAAAACTCGAGAGGAACCTAGAGAGGAACCAGGCTATGTGGGGTGGCCAGTCCTCTTCTGGCTGTGCCGGGTGGAGATTATAACAGAACATGGCCAAGATGTTAAAATGTTCATAAATGACCAGCATGGTCGAATAATAATAAGGCAGAACAGTTAAAACTGATCATTGATGCCCCATGAGGTGAGATCTTGCATGGAGCCCCAGACCGAGGGTAATTGACCGTCATCTTGAACTTCTTCCATTTTCTAATAATTGCGCCAACAGTTGTTGCCTTCTCACCAAGCTGCTTGCCTATTGTCCTGTAGCCCATCCCAGCCTTGTGCAGGTCTACAATTTTAGCCCTGAGGTCCTTACACAGCTCTCTAGTCTTGGCCATTGTGGATATGTTGGAGTCTGTTTGATTGAGTGTGGACAAGTGTCTTTTATACAGGTAACGAGTTCAAACAGGTGCAGTTAATACCGGTAATGAGTGGAGAACAGGAGGGCTTCTTAAAGAAAAACTAACAGGTCTTTGAGAACCGGAATTCTTACTGGTTGGTAGGTGATCAAATACTTATGTCATGCAATAAATGCAAATGAATTACTTAAAATTCATACAATGTGATTTTCTGGATTTTTGTTTTAGATTCTGTCTCTCACAGTTGAAGTGTACCTATGATCAAAATTACAGACCTCTACATGCTTTGTAAATGGGAAAACCTGCAAAATCGGCATTGTATCAAATACTTGTTCTCCCCACTGTACAAGGGAGTACAGTGGAGGTAAACCTATGCGTTGCGTGATGATGAGAGGTTTCATCTTTGGATCAATTAACGTAGTTGAGGAATCCGCATGTGTGTGGGGTGGGACGAAAGAGCTATCTAAGGTATTTTGAGAGGGGCTGAGTGCTCTTCAGTGAAAAAAAAAAACTAGCCAAGACAGCAGTAGACAAGGCATATTGACATTAGAGAGAGACATAAAGGAATCACAGGTGTTGATCAGGACAGCTAAGACAACAATGGGTAAATGGCGATTAATGGGCAGAGTGTGTCAGTTAGGTACATACAGGACCTGAGTGCGAGGCTGGGGCCGACAGTTAAACAAAATGAGGTGCCGTGTTATTGAAACAGTCCAGGGGGCATCAGCTATGTAGCCGATTGATCATAGGGTCAAAAGAGCAGCAATAGGTAAGTCAGGGTGCTGTTCGGTAGTCACTACTACGGGGGAGCAGGGGACACAGTGTTCAGAAAAGCAAGCGGGCCGGGGCTATTAGATGGTTCTGCGGCGATATCGTAACAGAATAGCCTGTTGAGACCACATCGGGCGATCACGTCGGCAGTCCAGTCGTGATGGATCGGCGGGGCTCCTTGTCGACAATAAAGGCGGCTTTGGAAGAATGCGGAGTCGCCAGTTTGCCATGCATGGCACACACGCTGCAACTGACTGTGAACAATGGTGTTTTGTCCCAACGCAGCAAATCTGACATTGGCAACAAGTAGGAAGGTAGTGGGTCATTTTAAACACTCGCAGCTAGCATACAACCACCTGCAAGCAATACAGGAGCAGCTTGGAGTGAAAACAGAACTGCACTTTTTACATAATGGAGAGCCTGCTGGGAAAAAAACGAGTGCTTGGCGTGAAACAATCAGTACAAACCAATGGACTCTCATTGAAAACATGAACACACCCCTAGCTCCATTCGAACAACTGACTCGAGAAATAAACTCATCAACTGCGTCTGTAGCAGACGTGAAACCCTCTGTCATGTCATTTAAACACCTGCTCAACAAAACTGCCAACAGATCGTGGGGTTAAAACTTGAAAAACTACTCTACTAGAGGCTGTGAACAAGCGATTCGGTGGCTTTCTCTCTAAGCCTCTTTACTGTGTCGCCACCATGCTCGATGCTAGGTACAAGGACCGTTACTTCGATGCAAACAAGTAACAGGGTTTACGTGAAATGTTACAGACACAGCTGGACAAGATGTAAATGGACACGGTGACAGTGCGCACTGAGGAGGAGAAGGACCCACGACAGAAGAGGCCATTGACAGACAGAGCTGAAACTTTACTGCTTGACATGTATGATAAAATCCTGTTTGAGAATGAAACGACTGAACAAATGAACAATGAAACAGCACAGCAAGTAAGTTAAATAAATAGGTTATGATTATGTTTTACTGCTAATGGGGACATAAGTAAATGCCAACAAAATAACTTTTAGTCAGTTTATGTGTGTTTCAGCTATTTAACTGTACTAGAATGCCTTAAAAGCCCGCTAAAATTGTAAATATCTGTTATTGTATTGGGGGTTTTTTTGGCAAGGAAAATATCTGTATTGGTATTGGCCAAAAATGTCATATCGGTGCATCCCAGTCGGATGTATTCAGGATAATTTTTGAAGTTGAATACACACAACATTTTACCACTTGGTTGGGAGATACTTTGATATTATTTGGGCATGGAATTTAGAGTATTCTAATGTGGGAACATTGAATTACATTTTTATTTTATGCTCATATTAACGGTTGGTGGCAGTGGCTAGCTATAGGATGGACTGCAGTCTCTCCTTGTCCACAAGAAACGAACATTAACTATCCCTTTAAAATAGGACCATAGAAAATCCTGACTAGAGGTAGCTCTCCAAGACGGTTAGCCACCCCAAATCTATGTTTCCCAAATCCTGTGGGTTTGAATATGTTCATGTGACATTTGATTCTACAAATGATCCCACTCTGAAGAAAAATCAAATGAATCACTTTTCAGGTGGTTGAGGCTGATTTGCAAAACCTTGCCATCATCTGACTCTGCATAGGCAAGCTCTTTTGAATTTATGCCTACCATTTTCGCTTAGCAGCAAAACAGGTTATTTGAGGAAAGTGGCATTTCAGAATAGCTTTGCCAAAATTTTTGCACTATTACTTTGGTGCCTTGTTGGCAACAGGATTCATGTTTTTTAATATTTGTATTCTGTACAGGC
Source organism: Oncorhynchus gorbuscha (assembly GCF_021184085.1). Lineage (NCBI taxonomy): Eukaryota > Metazoa > Chordata > Actinopteri > Salmoniformes > Salmonidae > Oncorhynchus > Oncorhynchus gorbuscha. Next base: position 22,926,394 of record NC_060190.1, on the reverse strand, counting down.
TTCCTTCTTTTCACTCTGTCAATTTGGTTAGTATTGAAGAGTAACTACAATGTTGTTTTATCCAATCACAGCCATTAAACTCTGTTTTAAAGTGACCATTGGCCTCATGGTGAAATCTCTGAGTGGTTTCCTTCCTCTCTGGCAATTAAGTTAGGAAGGACGCCTGTATCTTTGTAGCGAATGGGTCTATTCATACACCAGCCAAAGAGTAATGTATAACTTCACCATGCTCAATGGAATATTAAATGTTTTTTTTACACATCTACCGATACTGCCCTACCAAGTAAAAGAGCAGGAACTGCTCACATATTTAAATTGAGAAAAAGGATGTATTTTTTTTTAACATTTTCCAGCCAAATTCATTGTAGTCTGATCATTGGAGATGTAGTTATCTGTTGTCTTACTATGTAATTTTTTAAAATTAAAATTAACCTCTGACATGACCTTTGACCCTAGACAGCAGTTACTGCCTTCTTGCTTGGTACACCCACTGAAATACATTTCCATTATGATATTTTTTTACAAAATGATGTGTTCATAGATTTATTTGTACGTGGCTGTCAGTGTTATATAGTTTGAAACTTGTATTAGCAAACAACAATAAATAATACCAAAGGTAAACCGTAGTAACTGCAGCCCAAATCTCAGTGAAACCAAGGTAAAAGGCAGTAACTGAAGTGAGTGATGGAAGTTACTGATTTTTTCCTTGGTTTCACCGTAACCTTTTCTCCAAAACAACACAGTGGAGGCAGGATATTTCTCCACATGATAAAGCATGTATTTAAGGAATCAATAATGTCAACACATTTCTGACCAAATGTGCAGTTACTGCTCTTTTGCTTTGTAGGGCAGAATAGGTGCCCGTCTTTGCGAGGAATTGGAAAACTTTCCTGGTCTTTGTGGTTGAATCTGTGTTTGAAATTCACTGCTCGACTGAGGGACCTTACAGATAACTGTACAGTATGTGTGGGGAACAGAGTTATGTTAACCACTATTATTGCACAGAGTGTGCAACTTATTACGTGCCTTGTTTAAGCAAATTTTTACTCCTGAACTTATTTAGCTTTGCCATAACAAAGGGGTTGAATACTTATAGACAATTTTCTTTTGACAAACATAATTCCGCTTTGACATTATGGGGTGTTGTGTGTAGGCCAGTGACAAAAGAAATCTACATTTAATACATTTTAAGGTGAGGCTGTAATGCAAAAAAATGTGGAGAAAGTCGAGGGGCGTGAATACTTTCTGAAGGAACTGTATTGTCCCCCCTCACTAGAATCAGTTACACATTTGGGTTCACAATCGGTTTGGGTAAAATAATGTTCATAGTTAGACAAAACAGGTTACGTTACCAACATTTCTGCTGAATGCTGCCGTTTTGATGTTACAGCCAAATGAACCTAATGCTAAATTGCCAATGGCCAAACAAAGTGAAACATGTAGCCTATGGATCTGGGCTCATGTAAGTGGTGGATTAAATCACTAGTGTCACCAGTGGCATAGATAGAAATTCATTTTGGGTGGAAGCAGCTTCCGGCGAATTTACACAGTTTGCCATGGGGCAAAGAGAAAAATGTGGGGTTTTATATCTGATCTCATGCTATTCTACATATTTTGACATGAGGCAGAGAGGAAAATGTGTGGTTTTATAGCTCATCTCATGCTATTCTACACATTTTGACATGAGGCTTAGAGAAAATGTAGCATTTTTTGAGATAATTAATGCTCAAATACAGTGGGGCAAACAAGTATTTAGTCAGCCACCAATTGTGCAAGTTCTCCCACTTAAAAAGACGAGAGAGGCCTGTAATTTCCATCATAGGTACACTTCAACTATGACAGACAAAATGAGAAAAAAATTCCAGAAAATCACATTGTAGGATTTTTAATGAATTTATTTGCAAATTATAGTGGAAAATAAGTATTTGGTCACCTACAAACAAGCAAGATTTCTGGCTCTCACAGACCTGTAACTTCTTCTTTAAGAGGCTCCTCTGTCCTCCACTCGTTACCTGTATTAATGGCACCTGTTTGAACTTGTTATCGGTATAAAAGACACCTGTCCACAACCTCAAACAGTCACACTCCAAACTCCACTATGGCCAAGACTAAAGAGCTGTCAAAGGACACCAGAAACAAAATTGTAGACCTGCACCAGGCTGGGAAGACTGAATCTGCAATAGGGGTAAGCAGCTTGGTTTGAAGAAATCAACTGTGGGAGCAATTATTAGGAAATGGAAGACATACAAGACCACCGATAATCTTCCTCGTTCTGGGGCTCCATGCAAGATCTAGGATAGGATCTGTCTATCGCCTCCTTTGAATTCCATGCTGTCACAGTCACTAGCCCTTTCAAGGATAAGTAATCCCTCTCACCCCCCAAGTCTACCTTTAAGATTTAGATGCAGTATTGTAAAGTGACTGTCCTACTGGATGTCATAAGGTGAATGCTCTTCCTCCGCTCAAACCAATTTGTCCCTCTCTGCAACTCTCTATGTCCCCTATCCTCCAGCTCTGGATAAGAGCCTCCTCTGTCTCTAAAGCTAAATGACTTAAATGTAAATGTAAATCTCACCAGAACGCCGGGGTCAAAATGATCACAAGAACGGTGAGCAAAAATCCAAGAACCACACAGGGGGATCTAGTGAATGACCTGCAGAGAGCTGGGACCAAAGTAACAAAGCCTACCATCAGCAAGGGCATTGAAGATGAAATGTGGCTGGGTCTTTCAGCATGATAATGATCCCAAACACACCGCCCGAGGCACCAAAGTAACAAAGCCTACCATCAGCAAGGGCAGAAGATGGCTTGGGTCTGCCTGTGCCATTCAGAAGTCTCTCCAGATGAAATCCGCGTCTCACGCCGGCCGCCCAACAACCTTCAGACCATTTCCGGAGACCTTCTCCCTTACCTCACCTCGCTCATCAACTCATCCCTGAGGTCCTGGAGTGGCCTAGCCAGTCTCCAGATCTCAACCCCATAGAAAATCATTGGGGGGAGTTGAAAGTCCATGTTGCCCAGCAACAGCCCCAAAACATCACTGCTCTAGAGGAGATCTGCATGGAGGAATGGGCCAAAATACCAGCAACAGTGTGTGAAAACCTTGTGAAGACTTACAGAAAACATTTGACCTCTGTCATTGCCAACAAAGGGTATATAACAAAGTATTGAGATAAACTTTTGTTATTGACCAAATACTTATTTTCCACCATAATTTGCAAAAAAATAAATTAAAAATCCTACAATGTGATTTTCTGGATTTTTTTTCTCTTATTTTGTCTGTCATAGTTGAAGTGTACCTATGATGAAAATTACAGGTCTCTCATCTTTTTAAGTGGGAGAACTTGCACAATACTTTTTTGCCCCACTGTATTGACTTTAGGGCTGACCCCATTTAGTCGACTGGTCGATTGACCAAGATTTTTTTAGTCGAGCAGTTGCAAATATACAGTGCATTTGGAAATTATTCAGACCGCTTTTTCCACATTTTGTTACGTTACAGCCTTTTTCTAAAATGTATTCAATATTTTTTACCTTCATCAATCTACACACAATACCCCATAATGACAAAGCAAAAACAGGTTTTAGAAATTTTTGCAAATGTAAAGCAAATTTAAAACTGAAATTTCAAATTTCAATAAGTATTCAGACCCTTTGTTGAAGGACCCTTTGTTGAAGGACCTTTGGCAGCGATTACAGCCTCTAGTCTTCTTGGGTGTGACACTACAAGCTTGGCACACCTGAAATTGGGGAGTTTCTCCGAATCCTCTGAAACTGTCAGGTTTGATGGGGAGTGTTGCTGCACAGCTATTTTCAGATCTCTCCAGAGATGTTTGATCGGGTTCAAGTCAGGTTTCTGGCTGGGCTACTCAAGGACAGTTAGAGACTTGTCCCAAAGTCATTCCTGCAATGTCTTGGCAGGAAACTATGCAGTTTTTTGTTTTTTTTTATGTGTTATTTCTTACATTAGTACCCCAGGTCATCTTAGGATTCATTACATACAGTCGAGAAGAACTACTGAATATAAGATCAGCGTCAACTCACCATCAGTACGACCAAGAATATGTTTTCCGCGACGCGGACCCTGTGTTCTGCCTTACAAACAGGACAACAGAATGGATCGCATGCAGCGACCCAAAAAAACGACTCCGAAAAAGAGGGAAACGTAGCGGTCTTCTGGTCAGACTCCGGACAGGGACACATCGCGCACCACTCCCCAGCATTCTTCTTGCCAATTTCCAGTCTCTTGACAACAAGGTTGATGAAATCCGAGCAAGGGTAGCATTCCAGAGGGACATCAGAGACTGCAACGTTCTCTGCTTCAAGGAAACATGGCTTACTGGGAAGACGCTATCCGATGCGGTGCAGCCAACGGGTTTATCCACGCATCGCGCCGACAGAAACAAACATCTTTCTGGTAAGAAGAGTGGCGGGGGCGTATGCCTCATGACTAACAAGACATGGTGTGATGAAAGAAACATACAGGAACTCAAATCCTTCTGTTCACCTGATTTAGAATTCCTCACAATCAAATGTAGACCGCATTATCTTCCAAGAGAATTCTCTTCGATTATAATCACAGCCGTATATATCCCCCCCCAAGCAGACACATCGATGGCTCTGAACGAACTTTATTTAACTCTTTGCAAACTGGAAACCATTTATCCGGAGGCTGCATTCATTGTAGCTGGGGATTTTAACAAAGCTAATCTGAAAACAAGACTCCCTAAATTTTATCAGCATATCGATTGCGCAACCAGGGGTGGTAAAACCTTGGATAATTGTTACTCTAACTTCCGCGACGCATATAAGGCCCTGCCCCGCCCCCCTTTCGGAAAAGCTGACCGGAAAAGCCCATTTTGTTGATCCCTGCCTACAGGCAGAAACTTAAACAAGAGGCTCCCACGCTGAGGTCTGTCCAACGCTGGTCCGACCAAGCGGACTCCACACTCCAAGACTGCTTCCATCACGTGGACTGGGACATGTTTCGTATTGCGTCAGATAAAAATATTGACGAATACGCTGATTCAGTGTGCGAGTTCATTAGAACGTGCGTTGAAGATGTCGTTCCCATAGCAACGATAAAAACATTACCTAACCAGAAACCGTGGATTGATGGCAGCATTCGCGTGAAACTGAAAGCGCGAACCACTGCTTTTAATCAGGGCAAGGTGTCTGGCAACATGACCGAATACAAACAGTGCAGCTATTCCCTCCGCAAGGCTATTAAACAAGCTAAGCGTCAGTACAGAGACAAAGTAGAATCTCAATTCAACGGCTCAGACACAAGAGGCATGTGGCAGGGTCTACAATCAATCACGGACTACAAGAAGAAACCCAGCCCAGTCACGGACCAGGATGTTTTGCTCCCAGGCAGACTAAATAACTTTTTTGCCCCCTTTGAGGACAGTACAGTGCCACTGACACGGCCTGCAATGAAAACATGCGGTCTCTCCTTCACTGCAGCCGAGGTGAGTAAGACATTTAAACGTGTTAACCCTCGCAAGGCTGCAGGCCCAGACGGCATCCCCAGCCGCGCCCTCAGAGCATGCGCAGACCAGCTGGCCGGTGTGTTTACGGACATATTCAATCAATCCCTATACCAGTCTGCTGTTCCCACATGCTTCAAGAGGGCCACCATTGTTCCTGTTCCCAAGAAAGCTAAGGTAACTGAGCTAAACGACTACCGCCCCGTAGCACTCACTTCCGTCATCATGAAGTGCTTTGAGAGACAAGTCAAGGACCATATCACCTCCACCCTACCTGACACCCTAGACCCACTCCAATTTGCTTACCGCCCAAATAGGTCCACAGACGATGCAATCTCAACCACACTGCACACTGCCCTAACCCACCTGGACAAGAGGAATACCTATGTGAGAATGCTGTTCATCGACTACAGCTCGGCATTCAACACCATAGTACCCTCCAAGCTCTTCATCAAGCTCGAGACCCTGGGTCTCGACCCCGCCCTGTGCAACTGGGTACTGGACTTCCTGACGGACCGCCCCCAGGTGGTGAGGGTAGGCAACAACATCTCCTCCCTGCTGATCCTCAACACGGGGGCCCCACAAGGGTGCGTTCTGAGCCCTCTCCTGTACTCCCTGTTCACCCACGACTGCGTGGCCACGCACGCCTCCAACTCAATCATCAAGTTTGCGGACGACACAACAGTGGTTGGCTTGATTACCAACAACGACGAGACAGCCTACAGGGAGGAGGTGAGGGCCCTCGGAGTGTGGTGTCAGGAAAATAACCTCACACTCAACGTCAACAAAACTAAGGAGATGATTGTGGACTTCAGGAAACAGCAGAGGGAACACCCCCCTATCCACATCGATGGAACAGTAGTGGAGAGGGTAGCAAGTTTTAAGTTCCTCGGCATACACATCACAGACAAACTGAATTGGTCCACTCACACTGACAGCATCGTGAAGAAGGCGCAGCAGCGCCTCTTCAACCTCAGGAGGCTGAAGAAATTCGGCTTGTCACCAAAAGCACTCACAAACTTCTACAGATGCACAATCGAGAGCATCCTGGCGGGCTGTATCACCGCCTGGTACGGCAACTGCTCCGCCCTCAACCGTAAGGCTCTCCAGAGGGTAGTGAGGTCTGCACAACGCATCACCGGGGGCAAACTACCTGTCCTCCAGGACACCTACACCACCCGATGTTACAGGAAGGCCATAAAGATCATCAAGGACATCAACCACCCGAGCCACTGCCTGTTCACCCCGCTATCATCCAGAAGGCGAGGTCAGTACAGGTGCATAAAAGCTGGGACCGAGAGACTGAAAAACAGCTTCTATCTCAAGGCCATCAGACTGTTAAACAGCCACCACTAACATTGAGTGGCTGCTGCCAACACACTGTCATTGACACTGACCCAACTCAAGCCACTCTAATAATGGGAATTGATGGGAAATTATGTAACTATATATCTCTAGCCACTTTAAACAATACTACCTTATATAATGTTACTTACCCTACATTATTCATCTCATATGCATACGTATATACTGTACTCTACATCATCGACTGCATCCTTATGTAATACATGTATCACTAGCCACTTTAACTATGCCACTTTGTTTACTTTGTCTACATACTCATCTCATATGTATATACTGTACTTGATACCATCTACTGTATGCTGCTCTGTACCATCACTCATTCATATATCTTCATGTACATATTCTTTATCCCCTTACACTGTGTATAAGACAGTAGTTTTGGAATTGTTAGTTAGATTACTTGTTGGTTATTACTGCATTGTCGGAACTAGAAGCACAAGCATTTCGCTACACTCACATTAACATCTGCTAACCATGTGTATGTGACAAATAAAATTTGATGTGCTTAGGTTGGTTGTCCTGTTGGAAGGTGAATCTTCACCCCAGTCTGAGATCCTGAGCAGTCTGGAGCAGGTTTTCATCAAGGATCTCTCTGTACTTTGCTCTGTTCACCTTTGAAAAACATCCAAAAGACATTATGCTGGCACCACCATGCTTCACCGTAGGGACGGTGCCAGGTTTCCTCCAGACGTGATGCTTGGTATTCAGGCCAAAGAGTTTAATATTGGTTTCATCAGACCAGAGAATCTTGTTCCTCATGGTCTGAGAGTCTTTAGGTGCCTTTTGGCAAACTACAAGCAAGCTGTGATGTGCCTTTTACTGAAGAGTGGCTTCCGTCTGACCACTCTACCATAAAGACCTGATTGGTGGAGTGCTGCAGGGATGGTTGTCCTTCTGAGAGGTTCTCCCATCTCCACAGAGGAACTTTGGAGCTCTGTCAGAGTGACCATCGGGTTCTTGGTCACCTCCCTGACTCAGGCCCTTCTTCCCCAATTGCTCAGTTTTGCCTGGCCGCCAGCTCTAGGTGGTTCCAAACTTCTTCCACTTAAGAATGATGGAGGCCACTGTGTTCTTGGGGACCTGGAATGCTGCATAAATGTTTTGGTACCCTTCCCCAGATCTGTGCCTCGACTCAATCCTGAGCTCTACTGGCAATTCCTTCCACCTCATGGCTTTGTTTTTGCTCTGATATGTACTGTCAACTGTGAGACCTTATATAGACAGGTGTATGCCTTTCCAAATCATGTCCAATCAATTGAATTTACCACAGGTGGACTCCAATCAAGTTGTAGAAAGAAAGACAGGATGCACCTGTGCTCAATTTTGAAAATCATAGCTATGTAAGGTCAAGGAGAATTAGGATGTTGAGAGCACCAGTACCAGCAGTGGTGAGGTCATTGATGACTTTGAGGAGTGCATGATGATGTTTGTGGGAACATTTACTGTTGATCTAATCATTACATCAATAGGGGATGTGCTTAGTATCATGACCCCCTGCTGAATCTTTTACACATTACAAATGCAGACAGTCTGCTGGTAGAGTGTGTTACAGTAGTGTTACCTTGACGCTGTCGTGCCAGGGATGGTCTCGCTGGACACGTTCTGCTTCACTGGCCAGCCTCTGCAAGTTCAAGAGGTCAGGTTAGAGAACAGAGAAAACAAAAGTCCTGCCCTTTATTTTGAATAGGCCTAGTTGAATGGGAGGGATATTTAAAAAATGATTTTCACATGATTTAGATATGTCCACTGCCAAAAGTGTCCACCCCTGGTACACAACGGGATTCAATTAGCTGTTAACGTCTGGTGCTAGGGCTGTTGCTAGAAACGGTCAAATTCTGACCTGCCTACGTAAGGAACCAAAGCCTCTGTTGCTATGCTGGTTGCTAGCTCTATTTAACCTCAGCGCTCGAGGAGGACGGAGGACATGGGCGGTTCTGGGTCTATTTTACCTCATAAGACCATTTCTAAAGCAGCCTAAATGGTCTGACTTCATAGAAATGTAATGGGTTTAGAAGACTATAAGAGCTGAGTGTTCGTCTTTCTGTGTAAACCACAAAACCACCTGATGCTCTTACCTGTAGAAAAAAAGTGAAAGTTATATAAAAAAATATGGTCCCTCTTTTACTATAATGGCTGCATTTACAAGAAATGGGTATAGCAATAGGAGAGCTAGACAGCCCTCCTCACCTGAATTTCACTTTCTATTGCGCAAGTATAAATAGGTGCTGGTGAAATCCTTTTTTTCACAACTATATCAGAATTTCAGCCTCAGGAGGAACTAGTACCAACAAGGTAGGTCTATTCACATTTGTTTTATACATATTTAATTTTATCTTTTATAAACAAGTTATTCTGCTGATAGGAAAAATTGGTAAAGGACCTGATCGAAATGCAGTACAATATTCGCATTGCAAAAGGAAAAATCTAAACTGCTACATTGCAATGTTTGTAGAAGCTGTCTATAATTTGTGCAAAAAGAAACTGTAACATTGTCTTCTATTGTCCCTATACATCTTCTACATTATGGGGCAGTTTCCTGGACATATATTAAAACTATAAATGAATTATACAATAACAAATGTTTACTGTAACACAAATTGAATTATAACTTGTTAAATGCATTCCACCTGTCTTTGCTTTCACAAACACCAGCTGGTTTCGTGCATTTTTTTGTTCCTAAATAAACTGAATAAAAATATAAACGCAAAGTTTTGGTCCCATGTTTCATGAACTGAAATAAAAGATCACAGAAATGTTCCATACGCACAAAAAGCTTTTCTCTCAAATTTTGTGCACAGATTTGTTTACATTCCTGTTAGTGAGCATTTCTCCTTTGCCAAGATAATCCATCCACCTGACAGGTGCTGCATATCAAAAAGCTGATTAAACAGCATGATCATGACACAGGTGCGCCTTGTGCTGGGGACAACAAAATGCCATATATGGCCTTGTGTTGTGTGACAAACTTAACATTTTAGTGGCATTTTGTTGCGTGCAATTGGCATGCTGACTGCAGGAATATCCACCACCAGAGCTGTTGCCAGAGAATTGAATGTTCATTTCTCTACCATAAGTCGCCTCCAACGTCATTTTAGAGAATTTGGCAGTACAACCAACCGGCCTCACAACCAGGTGTGAGGCCGACCAGGTGTAACCATACCAGCCCAGGACCTCCACATGCGGCTTCCTCACCTGCGGGATCGTCTGAGTCTAAGACCGGCCACCCGGACAGCTGATGAAACTGAGAAGTATTTCTGTCTAACAAAGCACTTTTGTGTGGAAAAACAAATTTTGATTGGCTGGGCCTGGCTCCCCAGTGGGTGGGCTTGGCTCAAGTGGGTGCGACCCTGCCCAGTCATGTAAAATCCATAGATTAGTGCCTAATTTATTTCAAGTGACTGATTTCCTTAAGAACTGTATCTCAGTAAAATCTTTGAAATGTAATGCATTTATATTTTTGTTCAGTATAGATTAAAAATGTATTGGAAACAGGTTATCAAGTCATTGCGTTCACAATACGAATATATTGCATATGAAATGTGTTCATTTTGTGTGACATTTCCAGTAGGGAATCTTGGATTAAGAAGCATTTTCAATGGAGATTCACTATTGAACTTGCTTTTTAGCCCAGGACCGAGCTAAATCTGTCTGTCAAACTGCCACTAAATATTATGTTTATTTGTGAAATAAATAGAAGTCAAATTGCTGACTTACATCAAGTGCTTTGCGTTTCTTGGCCAGTAGCTTCTCGATGTCTGAAGCTACCTTCTCCACCATCTCATAAGGAGAATTCTTTACCAGGCTGAACTGCCTTCTTTTCTCATTGTAGATCTGCAAAAAGAGTAAAAAAACAGACATCATTTTGAGTGCAGTTAAATGACAGTTCCACATATGTTGTACATGTACTCATTGTATTACATGCATTTAACACCCAGCACATCCAGACCATATATCTGTTTGTATGTGGCACTTAGCAGTCTGCAAAGTATATGGACACCTACTCGTCAAACATTTTATTCCAAAATCAAGGGCGTTAATATGGCGTACCACCTTTGATGTTATAACAGTCTCCACTCTTCTGGGAAGGTTTTCCACTAGATGTTGGAGCATGACTGCGGGGACTTGCTTCCATTCAGCTACAAGATGCATTAGAGAGGTCGGGCACTGATATTGGGCGATTAGGCCTGGCTTGCAGTTGGCGTTCACATTCATCCCAAAGGTGTTGATGTGGTTGAGGTCAGGGCTTTCTGCAGGCAAGTCAAGTTCTTCTACACCGATCTCGATAACCCATTTCTGTATGGACCTCGCTTTGTGCATGGGGGCATTATCATGCTAAAACAGGAAAGGGCCTTCCTCAAACTGTTGCCACAAAGCTGGAAGCACAGAATCGTCTAAAATGTCATTTTATGCTGTAGCGTTAAGATTTCCCTTCACAAGAACTAAGGGGCTTAGCCCGAACCATGAAACAGCCCCAGACACCAAACTTTAGAGGTGGCACTATGCATTAGGGCAAGTAGCGTTCTCCTGGCATCCGCCAAACCCAGATTCGTCCTTCGGACTGCCAGATGGTGACGCGTGATTGATCACTCCAGAGAACGTGTTTCCACTGCTCCAGCCGACGCTTGGCATTGCACATGGTGATCTTAGGCTTGTGCGCGCGGCTGCTCAGCCATGGAAAACCATTTCATGAAGGTCCCGACGAACAGTTTTTGTGCTGATGTTGCTTCCAGAAGCAGTTTGGAACTCGGTAGTGAGTGCAACCGAGGACAGATGATTTTTACACGTTTCAGCACTTGTGGTCCCGTTATGTCAACTTGTGTGGCCTACCACTTTGCGCTGAGCCGTTGTTGCTCCTAGACGTTTCCACTTCCCAATAATAGCACTTACAGTTGCCCAGGGCAGCTCTAGCAGGGCAGAACTGTTACGAACTGACTTGTTGGAAAAGAGGAATCCTATGATGGTGCCACGTTGAAAGTCACTGATCTCTTCAGTATTGGCCATTCTACTGCCAATGTTTCCCTATGGAGATTGCATGGCTGTGTGCTCAATTTTATACACCTGTCATCAACAGGTATGGCTGAATCCCCTCATTTGAAGGGGTGTCCACATACATCTGGCCATGTAGTGTAGCCACTAGGGCCATGACGATACCAATATCACAATATTCATTAGTAACGTGGCAAGGAAACAAAACGTGAAGTGGATTAAACTTCTTTAGGAAAACAGCCCTAATGTTGGAAACAAACATCATTATGTTGCCATCCAGAGTCACATGTATTTATTTTTCAAGCTATAGCACACAATATCTTACATACAGCAGGTATTTAAAGGACCAAAGAGTTTGGTAAGCTTCATATTTTCATTTTTGCCGTAGAAAAAATATTGTAATACTGGTATCCACCCAGCCCTAATAGCTGCAGTGCAGACATGACATACTATTCAACCCAAATAGTATTTTTATGTTCCAGGGTTGAGTTAAAAGGTCCAATGCAGCTGTTTGTATCTCACAGTCAAATCATTTCTGGCTAACAATTAAGTACCTTTCTGTGATTGTTTTTAACCATTTTAATTGAGAACAAACACAGCTTCTTAGCAAAGAGCAATTTCTCAAGAAAAAATGTGGATAGGACTGTTGGAGTGGTCTGAGTGGGGAGGTGAAATCTATCTGTTATTGGCAGAGAGGTAACAGAGGTTTGGAACACTTTCTTATTGGTCTACTAACTAATTTACCGCCTGGGGATGTCACCAGGGAGGCCAACAATCCATCCCACCAAAACAGGCTGAAATTGAAAGCGGTCTTTTCAAACAGCTCTTACACTAAAAGGACATTATCATCATTTTCACAATTTCACAGTATTATTCCAACCTCATAGTGTGGACGTATATATAAAACACAGGAATCACATTTCTGACTGCACTGGGCCTCTAATTCCACAAATTCAATTAGAAATAATTTAATAATCTGTAAATTCGATTTAATTCAATTAAAATTCCAGGTCAGTCTTTGAATTCAGAGAACTAATTTCCTCTTAGGTAAATTCCAAGAATTCCTGTTAGGTAAATTCCAAGAATTCAATTCCCAATTCAATATTAGGTCACAACAATTCCACAAATTCAATTCCCTCAGGCTTTCAGACTGATCATGTGACTGTTCAGACAGCCTACCTATACTGGAACGATAGAAATACCAATTCTACAGTCAATGTTGGATACATTGCTTTACCTTAAATGTAAAAATACTGAATTCGAATTTAATACAATTTCACAGATTAAATGTTTTACAATTCCGACGAAATTCCAATAAATCCATGCAGTCTATTTCCAATTCAATAACTTGAAAGACTGTTGAAATTCAAATTTAATTCAAAATAAATTCTCCACTTCATGAGTTAATTAAATTGGAATTTCTAATGAACTTGGAATTGACCCCAACCCTGTTACATTCCCTCTCAGAAAAGCAAACATGGGTGGAGCTGAATCAACGCCACCCCCACCAAAGTAGGGTAAGAGAGATGACATATCTGTCAAATACAGTCAACCCCTGATAGTTCATATCAGGTGTGAGATGCAAATTCTGTTCAAGCACAGTGCATCGGTCCCAATTCTTGTTACTTTTTTCTGGGAACCTGCAGACACTGTTTTAGCGCATGCATTGACCACAGCCCCAAGGCTTTACTTATATAGTACATAACCTGTATCATTGACTGTAGTCTACTCTCATTAATTATGTGTCATTGTAATCAATCTTCAAATTCTTTTGAAAGTAAGAGATGGGGGGTGTTGGAATGTGGAAAACAATGAACTAATTTAATCTAAATGTGTTCCATGTGTGTCACACAGAATTTGACCAACAATGGAGGAACACATGTTGGAGGTAAGTACTGTACTGACTGACCAATATGGAGGAACACATGTTGGAGGTAAGTACTGTACTGACTGACCAACAATGGAGGAACACATGTTGGAGGTAAGTACTGTACTGACTGACCAATATGGAGGAACACATGTTGGAGGTAAGTACTGTACTGACTGACCAATATGGAGGAACACATGTTGGAGGTAAGTACTGTACTGACTGACCAATATGGAGGATGAAGGAGAAAGTCAAACAAACATTTAGGTTATAATTACAATCACTATCAAGGGTTGTGTTGTGTGAATGGTGTGCTATACTAAAATGCTGATATCCGTTTTCCCACCATCTTAAATTAGTCCTAGTGTTATCTTGATAACGTTTCCCATGAACATAATTATAAGCAGTCTATGGCCACTGTTTCAAAATGATAAATGTTTAACATTTGTGGCACAAGTCAATTGCAAGTCAATGGTACTGAAATTAGCATTTTCCACGCTTCATGTCCAAATCACCTATAAGTAACTTAATTGAGCTACTCAGTCAATTTGAAATACTTTAGGATGATTCGGACATGAATTTTTTTATTTTTTATTTTTTTATTTCACCTTTATTTAACCAGGTAGGCTAGTTGAGAACAAGTTCTCATTTGCAACTGCGACCTGGCCAAGATAAAGCATAGCAGTGTGAACAGACAACACAGAGTTACACATGGAGTAAACAATTAACAAGTCAATAACACAGTAGAAAAAAAAGGGGAGTCTATATACAATGTGTGCAAAAGGCATGAGGAGGTAGGCGAATAATTACAATATTGCAGATTAACACTGGAGTGATAAATGATCAGATGGTCATGTACAGGTAGAGATATTGGTGTGCAAAAGAGCAGAAGAGTAAATAAATAAAAAACAGTATGGGGATAAAAACAGTATGGGGATGAGGTAGGTGAAAATGGGTGGGCTATTTACCAATAGACTATGTGCTGCTGCAGCGATCGGTTAGCTGCTCAGATAGCTGATGTTTGAAGTTGGTGAGGGAGATAAAAGTCTCCAACTTCAGCGATTTTTGCAATTCGTTCCAGTCACAGGCAGCAGAGTACTGAAACGAAAGGCGGCCAAATGAGGTGTTGGCTTTAGGGATGATCAGTGAGATACACCTGCTGGAGCGCGTGCTACGGATGGGTGTTGCCATCGTGACCAGTGAACTGAGATAAGGCGGAGCTTTACCTAGCATGGACTTGTAGCTGACCTGGAGCCAGTGGGTCCAAAACATGCTAATATTGGTACCATTGATTTGCAATGAATCTGTGCCAAAGATGCTAAAAGGTTAACATTTGGAAACAGTGGCCAGGTAAACAAAACAAGAAGTAACAGGTGCTCTTCATTGTCTCTGACAGTAAAGAAGAGAGAGACCACATGGTGGATGAACTGAGGAGCTTTAAACTGAATGATCCTGACGTGGGTCAGCTCAGATGCCTGCTATATGGACCAGTCGGTGCAGGAAAGTCCAGCTTCATCAACTCAGTCAACAATGTCTTCCAAAATCGGACAACAAGTGGTGCCCTGGTAGCTTCTACCTCTGGCTTTAGCTTTAGCTTCACCATGACAGTAAGCTGCAGTGCCTAATACATTTAACACAGACACAATGCAGGCATGGAACATGGCTACCTATATATCCTGGTACACTAAGACACAGTATTTCATGAGCTACAAACAGGCAGAGACATGAAGAGGGACTTACAGGAACAAAGAGAGGTTGTCTGCGCTGTTTTAAATGCAAAACGTAGGCAATCACAGGGGCGTAGGTTTGCAAAAGTGGGACCATGAAAATAATAAATACACTCAATGTTGGAAACGTCAAACAAAAAACAAATGTATATCATCTATATCAAATGTATATCATTTACATATTTTTTTTATGTGAAAATGTACATCAAGGAAAAGGGACAAGACAAATGAAAGCACACAAATCTGGCTATAAAGAAAATGTAAATGAGTTGATTACATCACATATTCAAGACTAGATAAATGCAAAGCATGTAACTACACAGTAGAATACAAGGTAGAAATGTACACAGAATAAATGTTATATTTAAGCAATAAGGCCCAAGGAGGTGTGATATATGGCCAATATACCACGGCTAAGGGCTGATCTTATGCACGACGCAACGTGGAGTGCCTGGACGCAGCCCTTAGCCGTGGTATATTGGCCATATATCACAAACCCCTGAGGTGCCTTATTGATATTATAAACTGGTTACCAACATAACTAGAACAGTAAAAATAAATGTTTTGTCATACCCATGGTATACGGTCTGATATACCACGGCTGTCAGCCAATCAGCATTCAGGGCTCGAACCACCCAGTTTATAATATGTATTCTACTGCTTAGTTATATCCTTTGAGTTAAAAAAACGAAACGTTGGTCTTGCATTTTTACTTTATGCACCTTTTTGCACATTTCTGGGCATTGTGCCCTAAATCAATTTTATATAAAGGGTCTGAGTAAAGGGTCTGAATACTTACAGTACCAGTCAAAAGTTTGGACACACCTACTCGTTCAAGGGTTTTTCTTTATTTTTTACTATTTTCTACATTGTAGAATAATGGTGAAGACATCAAAACTATGAATAACACATATGGAATCATGTAGTAGAGCAGCAGTAAAATAACAATAGCGAGGCTATATACAGGTGGTACCAGTACAGAGTCAATGTGCGCGGGCACCAGTTAGTCGAGGTAATTGAGGTAATATGTACATGTACTGTCGGTAGAGTTCAGATGTTCCTAATGTTTTGTGCACACAGTGTATACAGTTGGGAGAACAAGTATTTGATACACTGACGATTTTGCAGGTTTTCCTACTTATAAAGCATGTAGAGGTCTGTAATTTTTATCATAGGTACACTTCAACTGTGAGAGACAGAATCTAAAACAAAAATCCAGAAAATCACATTGTATGATTTTTAAGTAATTAATTTGCATTTTATTGCATGACATACGTATTTGATCACCTACCAACCAGTAAGAATTCCGGCTCTCACAGACCTGTTAGTTTTTCTTTAAGAAGCCCTCCTATTCTCCACTCATTACCTGTATTAACTGCACCTGTTTGAACTCGTTACCTGTATAAAAGACACCTGTCCACACACTCAATCAAACAGACTCCAACCTCTCCATAATGGCCAAGACCAGGGAGCTGTGTAAGGACATCAGGGATAATTACCCTCGGTCTGGGTCTCCATGCAAGATCTCATGTCGTGGAGCATCAATGATCATGAGGAAGGTGAGGGATCAGCCCAGAACTACACGGCAGGACCTGGTCAATGACCTGAAGAGAGCTGGGACCACAGTCTCAAAGAAAACCATTAGTAACACACTACGCCATCATGGATTAAAATCCTGCAGCACACGCAAGGTCCCCCTGCTCAAGCCAGTGCATTTCCAGGCCCGTCTGAAGTTTGCCAATGACCATCTGGATGATCCAGAGGAGGAATAGGAGAAGGTCATGTGGTCTGATGATACAAAAATAGAGCTTTTTGGTCTAAACTCCACTCGCCGTGTTTGGAGGAAGAAGAAGGATGAGTTCAACCCCAAGAACACCATCCCAACCGTGAAGCATGGAGGTGGAAACATCATTCTTTGGAGATGATTTTCTGCAAAGGGGACAGGACGATTGCACCGTATTGAGGGGAGGATGGATGGAGCCATGTAACGTGAGATCTTGGCCAACAACCTCCTTCCCTCAGTAAGAGCATTGAAGATGGGTCGTGGCTGGGTCTTCCAGCATGACAACGACCCGAAACACACAGCCAGGGCAACTAAGGAGTGGCTCCGTAAGAAAGCATCTCAAGGTCCTGGAGTGGCCTAGCCAGTCTCCAAACCTGAACCCAATAGAAAATCTTTGGAAGGAGCTGAAAGTCCGTATTGCCCAGCGACAGCCCCGAAACCTGAAAGATCTGGAGAAGGTCTGTCTGGAGGAGTGGGCCAAAATCCCTGCTGCAGTGTGTGCAAACCTGGTCAAGAACTACAGGAAACATATGATCTCTGTAATTGCAAACAAAGGTTTCTGTACCAAATATTAAGTTCTGCTTTTCTGATGTATCAAATACAATAAAATGCTAATTAATTACTTAAAAATCATACAATGTGATTTTCTGGATTTTTGTTTTAGATTCAGCCTCTCACAGTTAAAGTGTACCTATGATAAAAATTACAGACCTCATGCTTTGTACGTAGGAAAACCTGCAAATTCGGCAGTGTATCAAATACTTGTTCTCCCCACTGTATATTTGTTGATTCTGAGCATCAGTTTGGGATGCTTTCATGTGTGTGAGGGTATTTATCCTTTCCATAGAAAAAAGATACGTCATTAAATAAAACATTTATTTTCATTATGACACACTACTTTAAAGGGCGTTCAGGAGAAAAACATCTTCCCTTTGCATTCAATGATGTCATGGGTCTGGAAACACAAAAAAACGGGCTGCACCCTGATGACATCATCAATGCTCTGAAGGGCCATCTACCAGAGGGCTATGAGGTAATGTAGATGTCATACACACACACACACATACACACACACACACACACTAACAAATCTTATATTTTCTTGGCCAGTTCAATACTGTCCACCCATTATCAGACCAAAATAAGGAATTCATTCAGAATCCCAGCTTAAGTGACAAAACTCACTGCCTGGTGAGTATTGTGTCAGCGGACAAAATCTCTCGCATGCCAGAGGATGTCATAGCCAAGATGAAGAGCATCAGGGCAGAAGCCAGCAGACTGAGTAAGTAAGCTCTTTAAACTCTGCTTCTCAATAGAAACTACAACTATGGTTGGCGAATCAGTTGTCACCTTTCAGCTGTAGCTCTTGACTTTTCACTATTACATGATAGTGTTACTTATGCTAGTCCTTCTATTCATTAAATATTCATTTCTATGGCAGATATCCCTCAAGTTGTTGTCATGACCATGTCAGACAAGGCTTGTGAGCTGGTGAACAAGGATGTGAGGAGAATCTTCTACAGCAAGGCGATCAAAGAGAAGGTAAATCACATGACCTCAGACCTGAACAAATGTCACATTGCCTGGACAAGTGTTTAACATGTCAGCTAACTATATAACATGATGAGGCAATCTGATGCTCAACTGCACAGTTGATGCCGTGGCACGCAACCATCGGTTGACGCAATGCAATGTCTGCAATGTAGTCGGCCATTAAATCTTGGTTGTGCTGACATGATTCAATGATCATCACTCAAGCAAAAACTGATCCAGTCCTCTTTGTCTCCAACGTTTTTCAGATGCAGATCTGCAGTAATGAGCTAGGCCTTCCCATGAACTGCATCCTACCGGTGAAGAACTACCACGAGGAGGGGATGCTGGATAACAACATGGATATCCTGATACTGAACGCCATGACTCAGATTATGAACTTCGCCAACGACTACCTCTGGAACCTCCAACAACATGCAATTTAAAAAAATAATAAGTATTAAGAGATTAGTTAGTGAGCCTTGCAGTTTAAGATTGGAATAAAGTTCCTAATTTCTATATTTTTTACATTGTTGTCGTATAATTGAATGTCCATGTAGAGGCCTAAATATGTTATCTGGGGCTCTGGGAGAAATGTATTTTGATTGAGTATGCATTTCGTGTGACAAGAATCTTTCAAATAAACTGAGCATTGATTGCTGTGCATATATGCTACTTTTTAACATCAACACCAACAGTGTACAATTGTGTTATATAAACTAGCATCCTTCACTGAATTCTTTAGATGACAAACTGATTTTAAACCATACTTTGTTTTATTGATATTGCTGTAACATTAATTTGATGTGACATTATTGTTGTATCATTTTTTTTCTTTTTTAGCTTTTCTGTATAAGTTGACTTAATTTCCAGGTAGATTTTAAGTTAAATAAATCATTTAAAAAATAAAGGCTATTGATGACATCGCCATCTTTCTCTCTATAACCGGGTTTCCATCCAATCATTTCATGGGGATGAATTACCTGACGCATAAAGAAACTCATGAATGGCCTGATGGAAACGGCAAATTTGTCTGTAAAATGTCCCAATGTCGACAAAACAAAATACACTACACAAGGGTGGATTATTTTGGTCGTCTGTGAAATAGATTGTGACAATTGTGGTCGGAAATGCATTAAAGTGCAAATATTGCTATAATAACAGTCATATTGAAGTAAACTTGGAGTCACGCGATGGTTTGTTATGTTGTACAGCCAGCACAACATGGAAAAGCATGCAGAGTTTATAGGCAGATTAAATACCGTAAATTATGGTGAATTTATGCTAGTTAACCTGTTGAGTGTTGTTAGGAAGTGCTATTTCTTATGCAGGTGACCAGCTTACTGCTATTGCATTGTTATAACTGAGACAACACATAGCAACATATTCTCACAGTAAAGGATGTGGGGCCCCCTACAGGATAGCTCACACACACACATACACACCAAATCTACCTCTTTAGCTGAACATTGTGTGACGGCGAGATTCTAGAGTGATGGACGGCCCAGCTGAGCCAATGCAAGAAGACCACCTCCAGGCTGAACCAATCCGAAGACCTGATCTTCTGGAGTCAACCCACTTTCTGTTCTGTATAAATTGTGTATGTAACGGTTCACTCGCTCTCTTTTCCTGCTGGTCTGATGGGCATTTAAGAGCAAATATTGATATAATAACCATTTCGAAGTCAACTTGGGAGTCACGTCTGTTATGTCGTACAACCGCCACAACGTGGAAAAGCATGCAGGGTTTATAGGCAGATGAAATATCGTAAATTATGATTAATTTACACTAGTTAACCTGTTGAGTGTTCATGTGAAGTGGATGGTTGTATTAAACATATCTTCATGAGAGGACCATGAACAGTACCTAGTAATGCCTTATACTGTTAGAAAGAGCTTTTGTTGCTTTTATTATTTGCATTAACTTTTTTGCACTAGCACGCACTGCTGGAGTAAATAGTATGAAAAAAATATATTTTAGATTTAATTTTCAAATTTTATTCGCTATGAACAACCAATTCATGAAAAATGACAATTGATATGCTGAGATTTCAGCTGCCTAATTTACTGTAATAATTTGGTATAAAACTAGAGGTTGGAAAATCTGACAAAGTTCCTGGTGCACTGCTCTCATTCATTGATGTCTCTATCTCCCTGTGAAGAACACAAAGTGGTTTTGTATCACAACTTTAAATTGTGTTCGAGTTTTTATAAATTAAATTTGATATAGAATGATTAGACTTCTTATGGCTGCAGTAGACTCTCAGCTTTGCAGAGCTATGCAGTTTGTGCCTGTGATGCACCGTCCACCACAAATTGACGGACAGTCCGGTCAGCGATGACCCTTTTCCTAACCTTAATCTAATTTTCCTAACCTATAATGTTAATTCTCTTAACCTGCTGCGTAAGTTGTATCTTTATCAAAGTGGCGTGTTTTTAGGAAATCTCGATTCAAAAAGCCCCACCGGTGACGTCTCTGGTAATTCCTTTGTCTCGGTCTTTCTGGCAGATGGACGCCAACTTGGCGTATCGCTGCCACCGCTGGTTTGAGTGCACACTACACTCTCTACCCAAAGTAAAAATTGTAACTGACCAGGAACCTTACTTAGAAGTAACAACGTTCCTGTCTCATCAGAACATGCAAGATTATTGTAGCGAATACATATTTAAATGCAATTTATATAACGTTTGAATTTGATTTGACATTGCACTTTTAATTGGTCCAATATTTTTAGAGAGAAATAGGCTGTCACCAGTAGGGTTGCCAATCAAATAAGGGACAAAAGGTGGCATGCCAGTGCACGGTGCCACGGTGGTGTCACACTCTGACCATGATTTGAGTTGTTTGTTTCTATGTTTTGTTTGGTCAGGGTGTGATATGAGTGGGCATTCTGTTGTATGTCTAGTTTGTCTATTTCTATGTTTTGGCCTGATATGGTTCTCAATCAGTGACAGGTTTTTGTCGTTGTCTCTGATTGGGAACCATATTTAGGTATCCTGTTTTGTATTGTGGGTTCGTGGGTTATTGTCTATGTCTAGTTGCCTGTGTCTGCACATTTGTAGTATAGCTTCACGGTCGTTTTTGTAGTTTGTTTAGTGTCTGTATTCAGTAAATATATAACATGTATTCAAATCACGCTGCACCTTGGTCTCCTCCATTCGACGAACGTGACAGGTGGTGTGGGTATAGTGTTGTGGGAATGAATACAGTGTATATTCATATTCGTATTCAATTGGAAAGCCAGAGTGAAGTCACAGTTCACAGATATTTGAAGTTCATTTTTGATCAGCTCTGTGCTGCATCTGTTTCTTGAGTCTGACCATTTTAATGGTCATCAGAGAGAAAATCCTCTCTACAAAGGCATTTGAGCCTGAGGACAAATGAGACAATCCTGAACATGTTGATCAAGTTGGCTTTCCCTAGGTTTTGGAAAACTGTCACCCACTGCTCACTGCTGGATTTTGTGGTATCCTGTCTGTCTTTCTGTATTTCCTCCCAGCAATCACAAACCTCTTCATAGAGTTGGTCCATACTGACTGTCTCTGTCATTTTGAGGGCAACCATCACCTGCTCCAGGTCAGTGAAGGAGGGCTCCTCATAGAGGTCGATCTGTTTCAGTTTCAACATGACATTTTCTGGTGAGAAATCAAACCACCTGTCAATGTATGTAATGACAGTGTCATAGAACTTCACAAAGTCCTGTTGCTGCTTGGACCTTAGTGCTGACAATTGTTTGTCCATCAGCTGCTTGGTCTGGTATCCAAAAAAGCTGTCCTGTTTCGCTGAAGCATCTTCCTTTGGAACTTTTTAACTTCCTCGTAAAACATCTGTGATGCAATACGTTGTCTCCTCCAGCTTTTTTACGAGTTGGTCAAATACACACCCCACGTTGTGGAAAAAGCACAGATAAATCTCAGCAGCTTCCGTTTATTCTTCATACTCAAAGATACTCTTCAGTGCCACAGGACAGGTCTCCCCAAGGGACCTGAAGTATGAAGTAAGAGCTGGCCAGCTTTGCTGGAGACGATGGACAGCTGGATGAAGAGAGAGCCATCTAGTGCAAACATGTCGCAGAATTTCACGCCACTCAATGTCAACAAAGGCAGAAAAATGCACACAGTTCCTCTCTTCGGGAAGCAGATACTGAGAAGTGGCTATAGATCTTTAAAACAATTGTCTCAATATCCACTGACAGCTGATCGCAGGCGTGCTTGCAGGCATTATGAGCTATGTGAGCTGGGCAATTAGCTTTCAGAATGCGATTGTTGGCACTGATCAATAAATGGTAAACGGAGTGGTGTTTTCCATGATCTGCTGCATAGGCTGTGATGTGTCTAATATCTAGTTCATGCTTTTCCAGACAGTTCATCAGAGCTTGATGTATGCCTTTTTCAGTTCCATCACTGTCTTCACAAACGTCAAGTAACTTGAACTACACTCCATCAGAGACATTTCTCACGCCAACCGGAAACACAGTTTTTACTTCCCTTGTTTGAGGCATGACTGGCAACTGAGAAACACACAGGCTCAACTTCGGTCGGGGACAGATCATCCACAATAGTCCTCACAGTGTTTGGTCCTAAAACATTCATTGTAATCATCTCAGCTTTCGATCTTCCCATTGCATCTCCTTCACAACATTTGAGTCATGAAACAAAGCATTTTCCGCAGTAGACGTCAGTTGAATGATGGCGCCGGAGGAGATGGCCGCCGTTTTACGGTCTCCTAACCATTTGTGCTATTATGTTGTTTTTTTGCGATATTTGTAAATGATTTTGTACATAATGTTTCTGCAACTGTATCTTACAGAAGAAAAAAGCTTCTGGATATCAGGACAGTGATCACTCACTTCGGATTAGATGAAGATTTCTTCGACAACATCTACAACAACAGCAGCAAGCAGGACTCACACGATATTCTCCAAACATCCCACAGGGCAGACATCCCAATTATTCGCAAAAGGAAGCGACGCAGAGGACATAGAGCCGGACGCCTCGTCCGGACCCGCAGAAGACAACTAGGAAAGCTGCCGTTAGCGTCAATATTACTCGCCAACGTGCAATCATTGGACTATAAACTAGACGAGGTAAGATCACGAATATCCTACCAACTGGACATCAAAATTGTAATATTCTATGCTTCAAGGAATCGTGGCTGAATGACGACATGGATATTCAGCTAGCGGGATACACGCTGCACCGGCAGGATAGAACAGCACACTCCGGTAAGACGAGGGGGGGCAGTCTGTGCATATTTGTAAACAACAGCTGGTGCACGAAATCTAAGGAAGTCTCTAGATTTTGCTCGCCTGAAGTTGAGTATAATGTGATAAACTGCAGGCCACACTACTTGCCTAGAGAGTTCTCAGCTATACTTTTCGTGGCAGTTTATTTACCACCACAGACAGATGCTGGCACTAAGATCGCACTCAGTCAGCTGTATAAGGAAATAAGCAAACAGGAAACCACTCACCCAGAGGCGGCGCTCCTAGTGGCTGGAGACTTTTATGCAGGGAAACTTAAATCAGTTCTACCAAATCTCTATCAACATGTTAAATGTGCATCCAGAGGGGAAAAAAATTCTAGATCACCTGTACTCCACACACAGAGACGCGTACAAAGCTCTCCCTCGCCCTCCATTTGGTAAATCCGACCACAACTCTATCCTCCTGATTACTGCTTAGAAGCAAAAATGAAAGCAGGAAGCACCAGTGACTCGATCTATAAAAATGGTCAGATGAAGCAGATGCTAAACTACAGCACTGCTTTGCTATCACAGACTGTAACATGTTACGGGATTCTTCCGATGACATTGAGGAATACACCACATCAGTCACTGGCTTTATCAATAAGTGCATTGAGGATGTTGTCCCCACCTTGTCTGTACGTACATACCCCAACCAGAAGTCATGGATTACAGGCAACATTTGCATTGAGCTAAAGGGTAGGGCTTCTGCTTTCAAGGTGCGGGACTCTAACCCGGAAGCTTATAAGAAATCCTGCTACGCTCTGTGACGAACCATCAAACAGGCAAAGCGTCAATACAGGGCTAAGATTAATCATACTACACCGTCTCTGACGCTCGTCGGATGTGGCAGCGCTTGCAAACTATTACAGACTACAAAGGGAAGCACAGCCGCGAGCTGCCCCGTGACACGAGTATACCAGACGAGCTAAATCACTTCTATGCTCGCTTTGCTCGTTTGCTTTGGTCTAATTGTTTTCACCTGTTCCTTGTTGGGGTTTTGGGATGGGTATTATTTAAGTTTGTTTAGCCCGCTGGTGTTTGTGCGGGCTTGTTGTTATTGTACGTTGGTGGTGTATTGTTGATTTTGGGTTTTCGCTGTCCGGTGTTTGTAACAGTGGTGTTTGGGTTGTTGTTTGCGCCTGTGTTTTGGGCTTCACCCTATTGTGTACCTGTTCCTGTTACGGAGGACAGGTGTTACGGAGGCTAGGTGTCACGTTCTGACCTTTATTTCCTTTGTATTGTCATTATTTAGTATGGTCAGGGCGTAAGTTGGGGTGAGCAGTCTATGTTTGTTTTTCTATGATTTTGGGATTTCTATGTTTCGGCCTTGTATGGTTCTCAATCAGAGGCAGGTGTCATTAGTTGTCTCTGAATGAGAATCATACTTAGGTAGCCTGGGTTTCAATGTTTGTTTGTGGGTGTTTGTTTCCGTGTCTGGGTTTTTCACCACACGGTACTGTTTTGGTTTTCGTTCATTCCACATTTATTGTTTTTGTATTCAGTTGTTCATGTTGAGTATTTCTTATTAAAAAGAACCATGGGTTTTGGACTTTCTAGGGAGTTTTTCCTAGCCACCGTGCTTCTACACCTGCATTGCTTGCTGTTTGGGGTTTCAGGCTGGGTTTCTGTACAGCACTTTGAGATATCAGCTGATGTACGAAGGGCTATATAAATACATTTGATTTGATTTGATTAATCAATCATTTCAACAAGCATTTCTCTATGGCTGGCCATGCTTTCCTCCTGGCTACCCCAACCCCGGCCAACAGCTCCGCACCCCCCGCAGCTACTTGCACAAGCCTCCCCAGCTTCTCCTTCACCCAAAACCAAATAGCTGATGTTCTGAAAGAGCTGCAAAACCTGGACCCGTATAAATCAGCTGGGCTAGACAATCTGGACCCTCTCTTTCTAAAATTATCTGCCGCCATTGTTGCAACCCTATTACTAGTCTGTTCATCCTCTCTTTCGTATCGTCCGAGATTCCTAAAGATTGGAAAGCTGCCACGGTCATCCCCCTCTTCAAAAGGGGTGACACTCTAGACCCAAACTGTTACAGACCTATTTCCATCTTGCCCTGCCTTTCTAAAGCTTTCTAAAGCTTTCAATCAGAATCTCAGCGACATTGTCAATAATGTCGCTCTTGCTGCGGGGGATTCCTTGATCCACCTCTACGCAGACGCCACCATTCTGTATACATTTGGCCCTTCTTTGGACGCTGTGCTAACAAACCTCAAAATGAGCTTCAATGCCATACAACACTCCTTCTGTGGCCTCCAACTGCTCTTAAATGCAAGTAAAACTAAATGCATGCTCTTCAACTGATTGCTGCCCGCACCTGCACGCCTGACTAGCATTACTACTCTGGACGGTTCTGACTTAGGTATTTGTAATTGTCCACATATTCTAAGTGTCTGGCTACACTGTAAATGCTATTCCAGACTCATATTAAGCATCTTCAATCCAAAATTAAATCTAGAATCGGCTTCCTATTTCGCAACAAAGCCTCCTTCACTCACGCTGCCAAACATACCCTCGTAAAACTGACTATCCTCAACTTCGGCGATGTCATTTACAAAATAGCCTCCAACACTCTACTCAGCAAACTGGTTACAGTCTATCACAGTTCCATCCGTTTTGTCACCAAAGCCCCATATACCACCCACCACTGTGACCTGTATGCTCTCGTCGGCTGGACCTCGCTACATATTTTTTCGCCAGACCCACTGGCTCCAGGTCATCTATAATTTTTTTATTTTACTAGGCAAGTCAGTTAAGAACAAATTCTTATTTTCAATGACAGCCTAGGAACATTTACATTTAAGTCATTTAGCAGACGCTCTTATCCAGAGCGACTTACAACAGTGGGTTAACTGCCTGTTCAGGGGCAGAACAACAGATTTGTACCTTGTCAGCTCGGGGATTCGAACTTGCAACCTTTCGGTTACTAGTCCAACACCACTAGGCTACCCTGCCGCCCCTAAGTCTTTGCTAGGTAAAGCTCTGCCTTATCTCAGCTCACTAGTCACTGTAATAACATCCAACTGTAGCACGCGCTCCAGCAGGTATATCTCACTGGTCATCCCCAAAGCCAACACCTGCGAGAGAGGCACCGACAGAGATGACCGCCTCGCTTCGCGTTCCTAGGAAACTGCAGTTTTTTGTTTTTTTACGTGTTATTTCTTACATTGGTACCCCAGTTCATCTTAGCTGTCATTACATACAGTCGAGAAGAACTACTGAATATAAGAGCAGTGTCAACTCACCATCAGTACGACCAATAATATGACTTTCCCGGAGCGGATCCTGTGTTCTGCCTTTCACCCAGGACAATGGAATGGATCCCAGCCTGCGAGCCAAAACAACGACGTCGTAAAAGAGGCAAACGAAGCGGTCTTCTGGTCAGGCTCCGGAGACGGGCACATCGCGTGCCACTCCCTAGCATACTACTCGCCAATGTCTAGTCTCTTGACAACAAGGTTGATGAAATCCGAGCAAGGGTAGCATTCCAGAGGGACATCAGAGACTGTCACGTTTTGCTTCACGGAAACATGACTCACTGGAGAGACACTATCGGAGACGGTGCAGCCAGCTGGTTTCTCCACGCATCGCGCCGACAAAAACAAACTTCTTTGTGGTAAGAAGAGGGGCGGGGGCGTATGCTTTATGGTTAACAAGACGTGGTGTGGTCACAACAACATACAGGAACTCAAGTCCTTCTGTTCCCCTGATTAAGAATTCCTCACAATCAAATGTTGACCGCATTATCTACCAAGGGAATTCTCTTCGATTATAATCACAGCCGTATATATTCCCCCCCAAGCAGACGCATCGATGGCTCTGAACAAACTTTATTTGACTCTGGAATCCATATATCCTGAGGCTGCATTCATTGTAGCTGGGGATTTTAACAAGGCTAATCTGAAAACAAGACTCCCTAAATTGTATCAGCATATCGATTGCGCAACCAGGGCTGGTAAAACCTTGGATTATTGCTATTCTAACTTCCGCGATGCATATAAGACCCTCCCCCAATCTCCTTTCGGAAAAGCTGACCACGACTCCATTTTGTTGCGCCCGACAAAATCGGCTCAGACACAAGAGGTATGTGGCAGAGTCTACAGTCAATCACGGATTACAAAAAGAAAACCAGCCCAGTCACGGACCAGGATGCCTTGCTCCCAGGCAGACTAAATAACTTTTTTGCCCGCTTTGAGGACAATACAGTGCCACTGACACGGCCCACAACCAAAATATGCGGACTCTCCTTCACTACAGCCGAGGTGAGTAAAACATTTAAACGTGTTAACCCTCGCAAGGCTGCAGGCCCAGACGGCATCCCCAGCCGCGCCCTCAGAGCATGCGCAGACCAGCTGGCTGGTGTGTTTACGGACATATTCAATCAATCCCTATCCCAGTCTGCTGTTCCTACATGCTTCAAGAGGGCCTCCATTGTTCCTGTTCCCAAGAAAGCTAAGGTAACTGAGCTAAACGACTACCGCCCCGTAGCACTCACTTCCGTCATCATGAAGTGCTTTGAGAGACTAGTCAAGGACCATATCACCTCCACCCTACCTGACACCCTAGACCCACTCCAATTTGCTTACCGCCCAAATAGGTCCACAGACGATGCAATCTCAACCACACTGCACACTGCCCTAACCCATCTGGACAAGAGAAATACCTATGTGAGAATGCTGTTCATCGACTACAGCTCAGCATTTAACACCATAGTACCCTCCAAACTCGTCATTCCACCCTGTGCAACTGGGTACTGGACTTCCTGACGGGCCGCCCCCAGGTGGTGAGGGTAGGTAACAACATCTCCACCCCGCTGATCCTCAACACTGTGTTCCCACAAGGGTGCGTTCTGAACCCTCTCCTGTACTCCCTGTTCACCCACAACTGCGTGGCTACGCACGCCTCCAACTCAATCATCAAGTTTGCGGACGACACAACAGTGGTAGGCTTGATTACCAACAACGACGAGATGGCCTACAGGGAGGAGGTGAGAGCCCTTGGAGTGTGGTGTCAGGAAAATAACCTCACACTCAACGTCAACAAAACTAAGGAGATGATTGTGGACTTCAGGAAACAGCAGAGGGAACCCCCCCCTATCCACATCGATGGAACAGTAGTGGAGAGGGTAGTAAGTTTTAATTTCCTCGGCGTACACATCACAGACAAACTGAATTGGTCCACCCACACAGACAGCGTCGTGAAGAATGCGCAGCAGAGCCTCTTCAACCTCAGGAGGCTGAAGAAATTCGGCTTGTCACCAAAAGCACTCACAAACGTCTACAGATGCACAATCGAGAGCATCCTGTCGGGCTGTATCACCGCCTGGTACGGCAACTGCTCCGCCCACAACCGTAAGGCTCTCCAGACGATAGTGAGGTCTGCACAATGCATCACCGGGGGCAAACTACCTGCCCTCCAGAACACCTACACCACCCGATGTCACAGGAAGGCCATAAAGATCATCAAGGACAACAACCACCCGAGCCACTCCCTGTTCACCCCGCTATCATCCAGAAGGCGAGGTCAGTACAGGTGCATCAAAGCTGGGACCGAGAGACAGCTTCTATCTCAAGGCCATCAGACTGTTAAACAGCCACCACTAACATTGAGTGGCTGCTGCCAACACACTGACTCAACTCCAGCCACTTTAATAATGGGAATTGATGGGAATTGATGTAAAATATATCACAAGCCACTAAACAATGTTACTTAATATAATGTTTACATACCCTACATCAGGGGTGTCAAAGTCAAATGGATGGAGGGCCAAATAAAAAATTTAGCTACAAGCCGAGGGCCGGACTGTTCGAATGTTCATTGAAAATTTTTTAAATGACGCATATAGTCTAGTGAACCTAATTGAACCTACTGAAAACCTAACAAATATATTCCAATATGATCAGATAAATAAAGCAATATTTTCTTATGGCTCTGTCAGTAATCTTTAATTTTCAACAGACACAAAAGACAAATTTCCTTTATATAAAAATCCCCATAACATGAACATTAAATGAAAGAAACCGGTATTCAAGGCACCATCAGTAGCCTATATTTTCTATTTTAGCAAAAGTGGGCTAAATTTACTTCAAAGAAAAAAACAATAATAGCAATTTTCTATCATCCACTCAACTGAAATATTTTTAAAATATAATTGGATTGAAATACAATAAAATAAAGTGCAAAAATCTATTAATCAAAAACAACACTTTGTTTAAGGAGAAGTAACATGCAGTGAAA
The DNA here is from genome assembly GCF_021184085.1 of Oncorhynchus gorbuscha. Lineage (NCBI taxonomy): Eukaryota > Metazoa > Chordata > Actinopteri > Salmoniformes > Salmonidae > Oncorhynchus > Oncorhynchus gorbuscha. Next base: position 22,896,145 of record NC_060190.1, on the reverse strand, counting down.
ACAAATATTAAACTTTAACTTTTAAACTTGAACTGAGTAAAAACTCTAAATATGTGATTGCACAGTAATGTTCACTTGTTTGAGGTTGAGGGTGATACTTGGTGGTGTCCCATCTTTTCCACAAGTTCATCAATGTTCGGGGTAAGGCTCTGAGCTGAGGAAATCCTCAGAATTGAGTGGAGGTGTTCAGCAGTAAGTCGACTTCTGTGTGATGTTTTGTTCAAGTTCATCAAAGAAAACAGTTGTTCACACAGGTATGTGCTGCCAAACATAGACAACGTTTGAGCAGCCTGGATGCGCAGCTGGGGCATTGTGTCGGGGAGGAAACGGGCGAACTCCGCAGCACCCACTGCCGCATATTTTGCCCTCAGTGCATCATTGCATTGGAGGTCAATCAACTCCATTTGGAGGTTTGGTGGTGAGCTTTCCACGTCAACAGCAAATGGGTTACCGAGCAGTTCCAACCTGCTTTTTTGTGCTTCAAAGTCAGCAAATCGGCGTCGAAAGTCAGCGGCAAGCATACCTATTTTATCAGCCAACTGTGCGCTCGGGAACGCACTGGTAGAGAGCTTCTCTTTCATGGTCTGGCAGCTGGGAAAGTGGCTCAAATTTTCTTTCCGCATCTGCGTCTCCCACAGAGTCAGTTTGGTTTTAAATGCCTTCACTGTACTGTACATATCAGAGATGACACGATCCCGACCCTGCAGCTGCAAGTTCATTGCATTCAGATGACTCGTAATGTCACACAGAAAAGCCATTTCACACAGAAACATTTCGTCTCGGAGTTGTGTTGTGTCTTTCCCTTTGCTGTCCAAGAACAGACAAATCTCCTCACGAAGCTCGAAACATCTTTGAAGCACCTTTCCCTGGCTTAGCCATCGCACCTCTGTGTGATAAGGCAAATCACCATGCTCCGTTTCTAACTCCGTCAGAAATGCCTTGAACTGGCGGTGATTCAAACCTTTGGCTCTGATAAAGTTAACTGTGCGCGTGATGATGCTCATTACATGCTCCATTTTCAAGGCTTTACCGCACAACGCTTCCTGGTGTATGATACAATGATAAGCTGTCAGCTCACCTGTCGCGTTTTCCTCTTGCATCTTTTCCCGATTCTTCGCCACCAGTCCGCTCCTGTGTCCACACATCGCAGGTGCTCCGTCGGTTGTCAAACCCACGAGTTTTTCCCAAGGCAGCTCCATCTCATTTACACATCTTGACACCTCTTCATACAAATCATGCCCCGTAGTTGTGCCATGCATAGGACGTAAAGCCAAAAACTCCTCTGTCACGCTTAGGCTGGAGTCCACTCCGCGGATGAAAATTGACAACTGGGCAATGTCAGAAATGTCGGTGCTCTCATCCACAGCCAAGGAATATGCAATGAAATCTTTTCCCTTTTTCACAAGCTGCTCTTTTAGATTGATGGACAACTGGTCTACTCTCTCGGCAATGGTGTTTCTGCTCAGACTCACATTTAAAAAGAGTTGCCTTTTTCTGGGCAAACTTCGTCACAAACTTTAATCATGCAGTTTTTGATGAAATCCCCTCCGTAAATGGCCGGGCTGATTTAGCGATCTCTTCTGCCAAAATAAAACTGGCCTTGACAGCAGCCTGGCCTTGTGATTTGGCTTTTTTGAACAGAGCCTGTCGAGATTTGAGGCCTCGTTTTAATTCCTCTGCCTTTTGTAGCCTTTGTTCCATGTCCATATTCTTGTTTTTGTCCGCGTGTTTCGTTTCATAATGTCGTCTCAGATTATACTCTTTCAGTACCGCCACACTTTCTCCACACAGAAGACACACAGGTTTTCCAGCTACCTCCGTGAACAAATACTCCGACTCCCACCTTGTTTGAAACCCCGGTTCTCAGTGTCCACCTTCCGTTTTGCCATTTTTGATGGGTATCTGAAAGTTAATTTTACTGTGATGCTGACAACTGCTGTGCCAATAAATATTGAAATGAAGCAGCCTACTGCTCGGTGCGTCACCGTTGCATTGTGGGAAATGTAGTATTGGTGCGTGTAAAAGATCTGCGGGCTGCCGGCTTGCTGCGGTCTGCGGGCCGGTTCTAATAACAAATCAAGATCATCCCAGGGGCCGTAAAAAACCTTCTCGCGGGCCGGATGTGGCCCGCGGGCCTTGACTCTGACATATGTGCACTACATTATTCATCTGATATACATACGTATATACTGTACTCTATATCATCTACTGCATCTTTATGTAATACATGTATCACTAGCCACTTTAAACTATGCCACTTTGTTTACATACTCATCTCATATGCATATACTGTACTCGATACCATCGACTGCATCTTGCCTATGCCGCTCTTTACCATCACTCATTCATATATCTTTATGTACATATTCTTTATCCCATTACACTTGTGTGTATAAGGTAGTAGTTTTGTAACTGTTAGCTAGATTACTCGTTGGTTATTACTGCATTGTCGGAACTAGAAGCACAAGCATTTCGCTACACTCGCATGAACATCTGCTTACCATGTGTATGTGACAAATAAAATGTGATTTGATTTGCTTTGGCCACCTTACCTTCCAGTTCTCTACTGCCAATGACTGGAACAAATTGCAAAAATCGGTGAAGTTGGAAACCTATATCTCCCTCACTAACTTTAAGCATCAGCTATCTGAGCAGCTTACCAATCGCTGCAGCTATACATAGCCCATCTGTAAATAGCCCATCCAACTACCTACCTCATCCCCATATTGTTTTTATTAACTTTTTTGCACACCAGTATTTCTACTTGCACATCATCATCTGCACATCTATCACTCCAGTGTTATTTTGCTAAATTGCAATTACTTCGATACTATGGCCTATTTATTGCCTTACCTCCTTACACCATTTGCACACACTGTATATAGATTTTCTATAGTGTTATTGACTGTACTTTTGTTTATCCCATGTGTAACTCTGTGTTGTCGTTTTCTGTCGCACTGCTTTGCTTTATCTTGGCCAGGTCGCAGTTGTAAATGAGAATTTGGTCTCAACTGGCCTACCTGGTTAAATAAAGGTGAAATAAATCAAATCAAATGTGAATTAAGATGTTTTTAAAATGTATGAACGAATCCCGAAGACTGCAGTGATACTAAATAAAGGTTTGGAGCAGCTAGATTGACTCCTGAACTGAACTGGCGGTTGAGAATGATGACAAGGCGTTAAGAGCTATTAGCATGAGCTATAAGCTTCTACTTGTTACACCCTGAAGAAGATGTCCGCACCCATGTGGAAATCTAATTAGCATCATTAAAAAATTCCCTATCAAAATCTCTGTTTAAGATAAGAGATATCTGTTTTTTTGCTGGAAGGTGGCAGCGCTACAGGCTTCTGACTAGAGGGAGTACAGCTACGACCGGAAGTTACTTTTTCATAGCAGGTTAGGAGAACTTGAGCAGCAGGTTAGGACAATTAACGTGGCTGGTTAGGAGACTTAGGTTAAGGTTAGAAAAAGGGTAGCTAAATTGCTCTCCTAACCGGATACAAAAAGTCCCTTCCGGTTGTAGCTGTACTCCCCCAAGTCACAAACGAGCTACAGTGGTGTTTGTCAGGCCAGGAGACTTCCCGAAAATCGGTCTTCTTATTTGCATTGATTGACATTTCTCTTGAGAATATGGATAGAGTGGCCATAAAATGAAAAAGGCCATGACATTCAGAAATACACAGAGAGGAAGAGGCGAAGAGAGAGGGTTTACTCCAGCCAAAATCTGTTCATGAAAATAAGACCACCAAAGCTAGGTTTCCATCCAATTGGAGACAGATTTTCATGAGAATATTCTAGAATGCACATGAACAAAATCTGCACATTTTCCCACCAGTGGTGTTTCCAACAAATGGACTTGTTGTAGATAGAAATGCATGATGACTTAGTGGACACAACATTTTATTTTTCTCTTAAGTTTTCATGTATCGAATAAAAATCTAAAGTTCAATATGTTTCCATTGCATTTTCAAATCTACTGATAGTTTTGTCACAAAAACTGTTGCTTTAAATTGCAAATGTGCCTACTCCGGTCTTGGCACTGTGCGCTCTAACCAACAGCTCGCACATACAGTGCTGGTAGGCTTGTCTACATAATGAGATTATTATGGATGAGCCAGAATATTTTAATTTGTCAAACAGCAGTCAAGCATCTTTCACCACCCATCATAACTTCCACTGAGTGTACAAAACATTAAGAACACCTCCTTCCATGACATACTGTGGACTGACCAGGTGAATCCATGTGAAAGCTATGACCTCTTATCTATGTCATATGTTAACTCAACTTCAATCAGTGTAGATGAAGGGGAGGAGACAGGTTAAAAATGATTTTTAAGCCTTGAGATGATTGAGACAACTGAAAGGTTGCTGGTTTGGATCCCTGAGCCGAGGTGAACAATCTGTCTGTGTCCTTGAGCAAGAAACATAACCCTAATTTCTTCTGTAAATTGCTCTGGATAAGAGCGTGTGCTAAATGACTAAATGTTAATACTGTTGTATTTTGTTATTTATTAACCTAAATGCACTGTACTTTAAGCTTTAAAACTGCAAAGTTTTCTCTCTACCTCATGGCAAGATGTGTGCGATTGCAGAGTATTAGCTTAAAAGTTACAACAACTAAAAATCTCTGCTACAAGACAAAATGTGTAGAATTGCGGGGAAATAGCTTGAAAACTGCAAGATTTTCTCTCTGATGTCAGGAGGCGCGCCTTTAAAATGTTCCTTCCCAGGGCCTGAGACTTGGTTCGTCCAGCCATGCACTGAAGTCATAGTTGTGAGTTGTGTTCTGATTATGAGTGGGTCCCTGATGAATTAGCTATCACAAAAGGGGTCCCCGGTCCCAAAATGTTTGCGAACCCCTGTAATACAGTACCATACCTTAGACTGCTGCTCCACTGGGCGCCAGTACAAGTAGCCTACTGTAGGCTGCATAAAGGCTATGAGCATCAAGTGTCAATTCTTATGTGGATTAATACATGGACATATTTGTTGGGGGTTGATGTATTTTCGATTAGGGAAAATATGTTTATTATAATTTTAGTTTTATTACAGTATATGTTCAAGGCAAGCAATAAATCATTGGAAAAATAACAACTATACTGTCGGCGCATGTCCAACATATGTGACAAAACAAGCAAGTAGAGTCTAGAGAATCATTGTACCATGTAATATCTTTTCCATAACCAAAAATATTATATTTTCAGCTGTTTGAAGCTGGTGTACAAAGCTGAAAGTAAAAGATGCAAAAACAAAACTTAAAAACAGGAAGCATTGAAATAGCGCATAAAGAACAGATCTACCGTTTCTTAGACTTGCTTTCAATGAGGATGACTAATGTAACCAATGTGATCACACCATCGTGCGCACTCTCTCTCCTTTCAAACTCCCACCAGTTCTGTCTGTTTCCTGAAGTTGTAAGTCGGAATGGGTGTAGTAGGCCTACGGGAATGTGAAATATATCCTCCTTGACTAATCTCTAAGTATGTGCTTATCAGCAAAACACAATGTAGGCCTATAATATAATCATAATACAGTATAATGACGATAGGTAGCCCAATGGCAGGTAGCCTAGCAATTAGAGAAGTGAGCCAGCAACCAGAGGGTTTTCAATTCAAATCTCGGGTCTGACGGGAAGTATGCTGGCAACAGGAAGATTGCTGGTATCAAGTCCAATAGAGTCTCACAGTGGAGGTGTCATAATACCCATAAAACCTAGAGGTCAAACAGGGAAATGGTTCCAATCATTTTTCCAGCATTCATCGATAATGCTAATTAGCATCAAAGTAGACATCATGCAAGACTACAAATCCCTGAAAACTACTGCATGTCATCTCTAGTCGGTAATTTTGATAACAGGTACATTTAAAGACATTTAGCCAAAATATTAATTACTTAATTTATCAAATCAAATCACATTTTATTGGTCACATACACATATTTAGCTGAGGTTATTGTGGGTGTAGCGAAATGCTTGTGTTTCTAGCTCAAACAGTGCAGTAGTATCTAACAATTCACAACAGTACACACAAATATAAATGTAAATGAATATATAAACATTAGGACGAGCAATGTCGGAGTGGCATTGACTAAAATACAGTAGAATAGAATACAGTATATACATATGAAATGAGTAAAGCAGTATGTTAATAAACCATTATTAAAGTGACCTGTGATTCCATGTCTTTCTAAATAGGTCAGCAGCCACTAAGGTGCAGGGTTGAGTAACCGGGTTAGCCTGCTAGTTATGGCTATTTAACAGTCTGATGGCCTTGAAATAAAAGCTGTTTTTCAGTCTCTCGGGCCCCAGCTTTGATGCAACTGTACTGACCTCACATTCTGGATGGTAGCAAGGTAAACAAGCCGTGCCTCGAGTGGTTGATGTCCTTGATGATCTTTTTGGCCTTCCTGTGACATCGGGTGCTATAGGTCTCCTAGAGGGCAGGCAGTGTGCCCCCGGTGATGCGTTGGGCAGACCAAATCACCCTCTGGAGAGCCCTGCGGTTGGGGGCGGTGCAGTTGCCGTACCAGGCAGTGATACAGCCTGACAGAATGTTCTCAATTATGCATCTATAAAAGTGTGTGAGGGTTTTAGGGGCCAAGCCGAATTTCTTCAGCCTCCTGAGGTTGAAGAGGCACTGTTGCGCCTTCTTCACCACACTCAGATTGTCAGTGATGTGTACGCTGAGAAACTTGAAGCTTTTCACCTTCTCCACTGCAGTCCCGTCAATGTGGTTAGGGGCATGCTCCCTTTGCTGTTTCGTGAAGTCCACGATCAGCTCCTTCATTTTGTTGACATTGAGGGAGTGGTTATTTTATTGGAACCACCAGGCCAGGGCACTCACCTCCTCCCTGTAGGCTGTCTCGTCATTGTTGGTAATCAGGCCTACCTACTACAGTTGTGTCATCTGCAAACTTGATGATTGAGTTGCATGGCCACGCAGTCATGAGTGAACAGGGAGTACAGGAAGAGGCCGAGCACGCACTCTTGTAGGGCCCCTGTGTTGAGGATCAGCGAAGCGGAGGTGTTTGTTTCCTACCTTCACTATCTGGGGGCGGCCCATCAGGAAGTTCAGGACCCAGTTGCACAGGGCGGGGTTCTGACCCAGGGCCCCGAGCTTAATGATGAGCTTGAGGGTACTATGGTGTTGAAGGATGAGCTATAGTCAATGAACAGCTTTCTTACATAGGTATACCTCTTGCCCAGATGGGATAGGGCAATGTGCAGTGCAATGGCGATTGCACCGTCTGTGGATCTACTGGGGCGGTATGCAAATTGAAGTGGGTCTAGGGTGTCAGGTAAGGTAGGTGATATGATCCTTAACTAGCCTCTCAAAGCAATTCATAATGGCAGAATGGGTGATAGTCATTTAGTTCAGTTACCTTTGCTTTCTTTGGTACAGGAACAATGGTGAACATCTTGAAGCAAGTGGGGACAGCAAACTAGCTAACAATAGATAGTTAATCCAGAGATTCTTACCTTTTCCTTGATTTCGCAGTCTCTTCCAGATCATCAGGGCCTACCTTTAAGCCCCCCCCCCCTCCCCCTAACCTTCACCATACCCCTATCTCCAAACCCTGCCCCCCCTCCATACGTTGATACATCACACTCTTTCCCTTCTTTGAGCCCTCTCTTCATTCATGTCTTGTTTGTCTGATGTTTTGTTTTGACTCCTGTTTGTTTGTTTTTTCTATTTAATTTATATAATTGTAAAGCGACTCTGGGTCCTTGAAAAGCGCAATATAAGTCCCATGTATTATTATTATTATTATTATCATCATCATATTATCAATCATTTGCAGTTCTTTATGAAAGCCACATTAGCAGCTAATTAACATTTAATTTGTTGGGGGTAAATACAGGCGAATATATTGATCAAAGTCACCTTGTCCGAAAGAGGTTTACATGGTCATCAAAACTTCACGCCAGGGTATCAGCCCTTATTTCAAGTGTTTCTAAAATCCCCTATTGGAAAAATGAATGGTGGAAAAACAATTGGAATCATTTCCCTGTTTGACCGCTAGGTTTTATGGGTATTATGACTCATACTGTGGTACTCTATATGCCATTGCCTGCCGTTGCCCTTTAGCAAGTCACTTAACCCCCCATAACAACTGCTCCACGGGCGCCCAGTGTGCCAGGCCCTTGCTCCAACCTCTCCAACCTGTATATAGGCTACGTATGTATTTCGGAGGGGTTGGGATAAAGTGGAAGTCAAATTTTGGTTGGACGTTGTGTACAATTGACCAATAAAGTGATCTTAATCTCATAGGCTATAAACCTAATAATATGGCATTTAGCAGTTGGAGCAATTTAACATTAACACATGAGTGCGGCAAAGTGCCAGATTCTTGAATGATAATGACCAAATCATTGTCGCATGATTGAAGAGACAGGATTGGCGCAAATTGCAGTATGGTCCGTGCTATCCGGGATCCTTGGGACGTCCCTAACCCATTGAAGTAGAAATATAAAATGGTTAAGGTAAGAGTTAAGGTTAGGTAATGGTTAGGGTAAAGGTTGGGGTTAAGGTTAGGGTTTAGAGTAGGGACGTCCCAAGGATCCCGGATAGCACAGTCCATTGCAGGAGTGCGGATGGTGAAATTAGCTGTTCAACAAGCTGTTTAATTAGCGGTCAATAAACTGATGGGTCAAATCAGAGATCTCTATATAATGACGAGATGCTCATGTCTCCACCATAACAATGGAAGTTGTTGTCCCAAGGCGGGAAGGCAGGCAACAGGCTTGGTCCAAAATAAGAACATTGAAACGCATTGGGATTATTTTGGACAGATTTTGGCAAATTAAACCTCTTACCTTACCTCTTCCTCTCTGGCCAAATCAGCTCATCAACTCAGCCAGGGAAACACTAACAGTAGCTTATTATTGTTTTTCACACCTTCCATTAATGTGATAACGGAACAGGCAGTGGTGGAAAAAGTACTCAATCGTCATACTTGAGTTAAAGTAAAGATACCTTAATAGAAAATTACTCAAGTAAATGTGAAAGTCACCCAGTAAAATACTACTTGAGTAAAAGTCTAAAAGTATTTGGTTAAAACTATACTTAAGTATCAAAAGTAAAAGTATAAATAATTAAAAATTCCTTATAGTAAGCAAAGCAGAACGACACCATTTTATTTGCATTTTTTTATTGACAGATAGCTAGGAGCACACTCCAACACTCAGACCTAATTTACAAATGAAGCATTTGTGTTTAGTGAGTCCGACACATGAGAGGCAGTAGGAATGAGCAGGGATGTTCTCTTGATAAGTGTGTGAATTGGACCATTTTCTTGTCAAAATGTGACGAGTACTTTTGGGTGTCAGGAAAAATATAATGGAGTAAAAAGTACATTCTTTTTTTAGGAATGTAGTTTAGTAAAAAAATATATATAAAAATTGAGCAGACCGCCATGCAATCTCCATAGACAAACATTGGCAGTAGAATGACCCGTACCTACAAGCTCAGTGACTTTCAATGTGGCAGTCATACAGTAGAATGCCACCTTTCCAACAAGTCAGTTTGTCAAATTTATACCCTGCTAGAGCTGCCTCGGTCAACTGTAAGTGCTGTTATTGTAAAGTGGAAATGTCTAGAAACAACAACGGCTCAGCCGCGAAGTGGAAGGCCGGCCACACAAGCTCATAAAACGGGACCGTTGAAGCTCGTAGTTCGTACAAATTGTCTGTCCTTGGTTGCAACACTCACTACCAAGTTCCAAACTGCCTCTGGAAGCCATGTCACCACAACAACTGTTTGTCGGGAGCTTCATGAAATAGGTTTGGATAGCCAAACAGCCGCACACAAGCCTAAGATCACCATCCGCAATGCCAAGCGTCGGCTGGAAAGGTGTAAAGTCGCCTCCATTGGACTCTGGAGCAGTGGAAACGCATTATCTAGAGTGATGGATTGCGCTTCATGATCGGCCCGACTGCATAGTATCAACTGTAAAGTTTGGTGGAGGTGGAATAATGGTCTGGGGTTTTTCATGGTTCGGGCTAGGCCCCTTAGTTCCAGTGAAGGGAAATCTTAACGCTACAGCATACAAGGACATTCTCGACAATTCTGTGCTTCCACCTTCGTGGCAACAGTTTGGGGAAGGCCCTTTCCTTTTTCAGCATGACAATGCCCCCGTGCACAAAGTGAGGTCTATACAGAAATGGTCTGCCAAGATCTGTGTAGAAGAGCAGAGCCCTGACCTCAACCCCATCGCCTTTGGTATGAATTGGAACACCGACTGCGAGCCAGGCCTAATCACACAAAATCAGTGCCCAACCTAACTAATGCTTTTGTAGCTGAATGGAAGCAAGTCCCCACAGCAATATTCCAACATATAGTGGAAAGCCTTTCCAGAAGAGTGGAGGCTGTTATAGCAAAGGGGGGCCAACTTCATATTAATTCCATATATATAATTAAAATTGCTTTATTTGTATGGCATGTTCAATGGGAACAAAGATTAAAAACAATATGTGTGTTGACTGTGGTAGGGCAGGGCCTATGATGTCTGCTAAATGAACAACGTAGGTTTATAAATTGCCTTGTATCATGTTTTTTTTATGACCTTCCTAAACAAAATATTAATGGATTTATTTGTAATTGTTTATATTAACACCAGAAAGTCAGAGCATCGTAATATCTCAAAGCACATTTTATTGTTTAATTACTGCTATTTTTCAAGTCATGTCCCCCTTGTTCTTGACTTTCCCTAAATAAGTCTATATAACACACTGTCATTGTTAGACTCTTCATTTCACAAACAGAACAGGAGTTATAACCAGTTTTTTGTAATATTTGGAATGATTTTCCCTGGCCTGCTCCGCTCCTTCTCCAATAGTTGAATGTGCCAAGTCCAGTTTACAATCACCCCAATAATTGCCTCAAAACTACACCGAAACTAATTTCACGCATATAACAAAAGACCAAACAAAAAAAAGAGAGTATAGTATGATGGGGGAGAATGGGTGATTCGATGAGTGAGGGGATGCGAAAGACGCACAATTATGTAATCACCAATTGTGAATGAAGAACAGGGCGGGCCATTCTATTGTATTGATCTTTTCTAATTATAATCTCAAAATGGTGGACCCTATATCAGTCCACCAAATCCAATCAGTTCTGTTAGTCTACTCTAGGCCTACTTGGAGTACGCTACACAGTGAGAGGGTGCATAATTTACAATGGCAAGACCAAGATGAATGGATGCACATGCTGCGTTAGTGTTGCTATAAGATCTGAATGAAAAATAATTATCATGACATCTCAGATTATTGTGATACTCTGGTTGATAAATCAACAAAGGCATTTGATTCAGTTGACCATTAATTATTGCTGGCTAGGCTCAGTAACATTGGTCTCAGTGAAGGGGCAGTACATTGGTTTAGTAACTATCTTTCTGACAGAACGCAATGTGTATATGCTGACAATCACAAGTCTAGCTTTCTTGAGATTAATAGAGGTGTGCCCCAGGGTTCCATTGTAGCTCCTGTGATGTTCTCAATTTGTATTAATGATTTGGGGAAATGGGATGCAACCAGCAAAGTTGCATCTATATGCAGATGATAAAGTCATATATTCATGTGCTCCTTCTCTGGTTCAGGCTGTTGAAGAGCTCCAGACTGCTTTTCAGTCACTGCAGGCCTCCCTTCATGGTCTCAATGTCATGTCCTGACCTTAGTTCCTTTTTTATGTCTCTATTTTAGTTTGGTCAGGGCGTGAGTTGGGGTGGGCATTCTATGTTTTGTGTTCTATGTTTTCCATTTCTAGGTGTTTGGCCTGGTATGGTTCCCAATCAGAGGCAGCTGGCAATCGTTGTCTCCGATTGAGAACCATACTTAGGCCGCCTGTTTTTCCCACTTGAGTTGTGGGTAGTTATTTTCTGTTTCGTGTTGTTGTTGCACTTTGCAGAAGTTTTTGTATGTTGGTTTGTTGCTTTTGTTCCCGTATTCATCTTTATTAAACTCATTATGAATACGTACCACGCTGCGCTTTGGTCTACTCCTTCGTCCACCAACAACAAGCGTTACACTCAATCTGGTCTTGAATGTACAACATTTTTCATTCATGACCTTTACCAGAGTTCACACTCAGTCAGAGAACATTAGCATAGTCACATCTGGTGGTTTATGCATTGAAAAAGTGCCATCCTACAAATACCTAGGTATATGGTTGGATGACAAGTTGTCCTTTAAAGTTCATATGGATAAACTTGTGAGGAAGCTTAAATTAAAATTGGGTTTTTATTTTCGTAATAAGGCTTGCTTCCTGCTTATGGCTAGAAAGAAGCTTGTTCAGGCCACATTTCTCTCTGTAATTGATTATGGTGACTTGTTGTATATGCATGCAACCACCTCTGTCTTACAGAGACTGGACTGTTTATCATGCATCCTTATGCTTTATTACAAATGCCAAGTCACTCACCCACCATTGCACCTTGTACAAAATGGTGGATTGGAACTCACTTTATATGCGCAGAAAGCTACATTTGTATGTGTTCAGCTACAAAGCCCTTTTGGGTAAACTCCCTCTTTACCTCTGTAGTCTGGTCTCCTTCACCAACATACCCGGTCTGCTAGGTGGTTGCTACTTAAAGTCCCCAGGACATTCACAGTATTAGGCAAGACCGCCTTCTCGTCTTGTGGACCAGAGGCAAGGAATAGTCTACAATCCATGCTTCATCTAGATAAGTTAGTGCCACTAAATTAATTTACAATTTTGATGGGAGACTCTGTTACAGAGGAGTGTAAAATGCTTCTTTTGTTTTAGGCTGGATCATGTGGTTGTATTTTATTGTTGTATGTGTTTAATTCTGTAATGTATTAATTGTTGCTGCCTTCTTGGCCAGGTCTCCTTTGAAAAAGAGACTCTGGGTCTCAATGGACTTTTCCTGGTTAGAAAAAAGGTTAAATAACAATAAATGATTCTGATTCGTGCTGAAGGATCCATATCGGGCAGCAGGTGAGTGTCGGATAATGTTTTAGATCAGATTTCACTGCTGTACTTAGGTGTAAGGAAGAACTCGCCGCTGGCCTGTTGCTGTGTTCTTCAACATGCTTGACTTGGCTGCTATCAACGTACACGTGTTGTTCAAGCAGTGCATGAACAACACCCATGAGCAGAAGAAACTTCGTTGTGAGTCTGGCAAGCGGGCTACGTGAGAGACATATGAGGGCCAAGAGAGCAGCAAAGATTGAACGCGAGCCATTGCTCGAGCCAAAATTGCACACAGCTCCCGGGGAGGAGAAGCTGCAAGGTGGGCAGATGCACTCGGAACAGAACTCCACTCCAAGCGACTTGTTTGTGGGAAGTGTTGAAATCAAGTGAAGGTGTCGAAGATTTGTGGTGACTGTTAGGACAAGGGATAACAGATAAATGAGATCCAACTGTTGTGTGAAGATGCACACCATACTGTAAGCACAAGCGAGGCCACAAATAATGTGTCCAATAACTGTCAATAATATACTATTTTTGACCACTGTCATATCGACACTTATAGTCATTAGAATGCCATTATTGATTTTGTGCTGATTTTTTACTGTTCACAAGCAGGCTTTCACAAGGCTTTCACAAGGCTTTCACAAGCAGGATTGGCGCCTATACTGATATTTAGGCCACACCAGATCCACAGACGACACAATGTATATTGCACTCAACACTGCCCTTTTCCCACCTGGATGAAAGGAACACCTACGTGATAATGCTGTTCGTTAATTACAGCTCAGCATTCAACACCATGTGCCCTCAAAGGACCCGGGGACTAAACAACTCCCTCTGCAACTGGATCTTGGATCTTCCTGACGAGCCACCCCCAGGTGGTAAGGGTAGGTAACAACCCATCTGCCACGCTGACCCTCAACACAGGGGTCCCACTCGCTCTTTATTATCAATGCATAGTCACTTTACCCCTACCTACATGTACATATTACCTCAATTACCTCGACTAACCTGTGCCACCCCACATTGACATGGTATCAGTACCCCCCTTTATATAGCCTCGTTATCTTTCTTTTATTGTTGCTCTTTCATTTTTTTACTTCAGTTTTATTTAGTAAATATTTTTCTTAAAACTGCATTGTTTGTTAAGGGCTTGTAAGTAAGCATTTCACGACAAGGTCTACACCTGTTGTATACGGCGCATGTGACAAATAACACTTGATAAACAAGGAGTACCGGTACTGAGTCAATGTGCAGGGGTACGAGGTGGTTGAGGTAAGTGAGGTAATATGTACATGTAGGTAGGAATAACGGTGACTAGGCAATCAGGAGAGATAATAAAGAGAGTAGCAGCAGCGCACGTGAAGAGTGCCTATTTGTGAGTGAATGTGTGTGTGTGGCATCAATATGCATGTGTGTGTGTGTGTGTGTGTTTCGTGTGTTGGAGTGTCAGTGTAGTATGTGTGAGTAGTCTAGTGAGAGTGCATGGAGTCAGCTCAAAAAAACTCAAACAAAGGGGTCAATGTAAATAGTCCGTGTAGCCATTTGATTAACTGTTCAGCAGTCTTGTGGCTTGGGGGTAGAAGCTGTTTAGGAGCCTTTTGGTCACAGACTTGGAGCTCCGGTACCGCTTGCCGTGCGGTAGCAGAAGGAACAGTCTATGACTTGGGTGGCTGGAGTCTGACAATTTTGAGGGCCTTCCTCTGACACCGCCTGGTATAAAGGTCCTGTAGGGCAGGGAGCTCGGCCCCAATGATGTACTGGGCCATATGCACTACCCTCTGTAGCGCCTTGCCGTCGGATGCAAAGCAGTTGCCATACCAAGGGCTGATGCAGCCAGTCAATATGCTCTCAATGGTGCAGCTGTAAAACATTGAGGATCTGAGGGCCCATGCCAATTTTTTTTCAGCCTCCTGAGTGGGAAGAGGCGTTGTCTTGTCCTCTTCACGACTGTGTTGGTGTGTTTGGACCATGATAGGTCCTTAATGATGTGGACGCCGAGGAACTTGAAGCTCTCGACTTACTCCACTTCAGCCCTGTCGATGTGGATGGGTTGGCATGCTTGGCACTCCGTTTCCTTTAGTCTACAATCAGCTCATTTGTCTTGTTCACGTTGAAGGAAAGGTTGTTCTCACCACACAGGTCTCTGACCTCCTCCCTATCACTGTTGGTGATCAGGCCTACCACCGTTGTGTCGTCTGCAAACTTAATGATGGTGTTGGAGTCATGTATGGCCACTCAGTTTTGGGTGAACAGGGAGTACTGGAGGGGACTAAGCACGCACACGAGGGGCCCCATGTGTTGAAGGTCAGCATGGCGGATGTGTTATTGCCTATCCTCACCACCTGCAGGTGGCCCATCAGGAAGTCCAGGATCCAGTTGCAGAGAGAGGCGTTCAGTCCCAGGGTCCTTAGCTTGGAGGGCACTATGGTGTTGAACACTGAGCTGTAGTCAATGAACAGCATTCTCACGTAGGTGTTCCTTTTGTCCAGGTGGGAAAAGGCAATGTGGAGTGCAATAGAGAGTGCGTAATCTGTGGATCTGTTGGGGCGGTAAGAGAATTGGAGTGGGTCCAAGGTTTCTGGGATGATGGTGTTGATGTGAACCATGACCAGCCTTTCTAAGCATTTCATGGCTACGGATGTGAGTGCTACGGGCAGTAGTCATTTAGGCAGGTTACCTTGGCGTTCTTGGGCGCAGGCACTACGGTGGTCTGCTTGAAACGCGTAAGTATTACAGACTGTATACATCTTTGTATGCGTCTCTGTGTGTGGAGTAAAAGTGATCTAGAGTTGTTTTCTCCTAGTTACAGAAGTGACATGCTGGTCGAAATGAGGTCAAAGAGATTTCAGTTTTTCTGCATTAAAATCATTGGCCACAAGGAGTGCCGCCTCTGGATGTGCATTTTCTTGTTTTCTTATGGCCCTATACAGCTAGTTGAGTGGGGTCTTAATGTCAGCATCAGTTTGTGGTGGTAAATAGACAGCTACTAAAAATATAGATTAAAAATCTCTTGGGAAATAGTGTGGTCTACGGCTTATCATGAGGTATCCTAACTCAGGAGAGCAGAACCTAGAGACTTCCAGGCATTGCTCACAAAGAGACACACCCCTCCTCCCTGAGTTCTGTCTTGCCAATGCACAGAAATCCCAGCTAACTGTATATTATCCATGTCCTTGTTCAGTCATGACTCCGAAAAGCATTGAATATTACAGTTCTTCAGGTCCCGTTGATGGCATAGTCTCGAACGGAGCTCGTCCATGATTGCCCGTTGGCCAATAGAACAGAGGGTAGAGGCGGTCTATCCGCTTGCCGACCGTAGTCTCGTCAGATATCCCGCACGCCGGCCTCTATAACGCCGCCTCTTTGTTCTCTGTACGTCGGGGATTTGGGCCTGGTCGGGAATGAGCAGTAAGTCCTTCGCTGCCGACTCATTGAAGTAGAAATACTCATCCAAATCGAGGTTAGTCATTGCTGTTTTGATGTCCAGAAGCCTTTTTCAGACATAGGAAACAATGGCGGATACAGGTTGTACAAAAAAATACACGCAAAATATCACAATTGGTCAGGAGCCCATAAAACAACATCTATTTCCTCCAGGACCATTCTACTCGCAGTTGAGTAGAAACTCAAGTTTGGGAAGAAACCACAGATAAAATAGATGGAAGGTTCGTTTCAATTCATGGGCCTTTTTTCAAAAGAGCACAGGATTCTCCTGCGGCCTACACTGTGTAGCGCCAGGCTATGGAACATTCGCTCCCGGAGCTGTTTCAGCCACTGGGCAGGATTATGGGTAAATGAATGAGGAAAAGGTGCATGGCTCCCATCAAGGATTTACTGCAGGCTGCCAGACCATCTGTTCTTCTCTGACACCAACACAGAGAACACGAGCCGTGACCATCAGTCATCGCTCACTCACAGCATCGAGGACACCCATCCCTCACCATGTATAGGACCCATTGGCCCACAGCTGATCCAAGTTTTACGATTCGGCTACTGTGCAGAATATGTTAAAGGATGTTGTATTGTTCAGTCACCTGTCATAGTATGGTCACAGGCTCACAGACACACACGCACGCACGCACACACACACACACACACACACACACACACAGTACAGGAGACACACCCACAGTACAGGAGACACACCCACAGTACAGGAGACACACCCACATGTATATTTTACAGTACACAGAGGGCAACTCGGACACACATCTTCTGAGACTTGGCAATCAGGGGCAATGAGTTCAAAATATAGGTTACAATGGGATCCAATGAGAAAACGCAGGACAGATTGATAAGCTGTCTCTCTCCCGGTTGAAACATGATATGCGGTAGCTTTTAGCCTGGGGAAGAGAGGTTAGGCGAGCACTCACCCCTTTTAGCTGCTGGGCTCCGCTGATGTGCTGGAAGACTCTGTCGATCTCCTGCTCGATGCGCCTGGCCCAGTGCATTATTCTGTGGACACACAATATGGAGGTGAGGTGTCACCCAATACCAGCACATCTGCATATTAACCCCATGCAAACGGAGACAACAGGAGTTTCTTATGACCAGGACCTTGCTTGCGATCCCCGTAACCAGCTTTAACAGTTCCCATTCCCCTCCTAACACATGGAAATGACGACACCACTCTAACAAAGGCTAAAGAGAGAAAGTGGAGGTTACGGGCCCTGGTCAAAAGAAATGCACTACTTCGAGAATAGGGTGCCATTTGGGACGCAGGCTTGGTCAAAAGTGGAACTGTTTCTACAAGATTTACTCATTCGAAGCAAAGAAACTCTCCGAGTGGCGGTTCTTTAGCCAAGAACATCCGTTTCCTCTCACTCCCTTGGTGGGGTTAGATTCTCTCCTGCAACAAAGCCAGAAGAAGAAGCACATTCAACCACCTGACTCCACACTAAAAAGAAATGCAAAGCCCCAATGCTTGACTCAAGTACTTTGTGGAGCATGAATCATTGATGAGCCCATTGAGCGAGTAAAATACGAGGGCCATATTTTTGTTGCTTCACCAGGCCTGAGAAATGCTGCAGTAAAGCAAGCGCATCTAAAATGGTGGAGCGAGTCAATCGAAGGACACATTATTTCTTACTATTGTAGTCCATTGCCTTATGCTACACCTTAACAATCACAGCAGATACACTTCTGGACCAATCTTCAGTTACAGTGTTCCTGAAAGAGGGTTTATGACTCCGACGCTAAACAGTAGATATAGTACGTCAATAAACACGTCACTACCACATCAAGATATATAGGCCTAGACTCTGCCTAGAGTATTAAAAACAGACTGTGCATTAAGAACACAGTGCATTCAGTTGTCCACACTTGTACACTGTGAAATCAAGTCGAAAGGGCTATATATAGGCACACAATGTAGGTAGCAAGTATCAGATGAGTCATGACCAGCAGCACAAGAATCATGTGGGTAACAACTGTAACAGCCAGGCTACAGTATAAACACGCTCGTGAATCATCGGCTACGGAGCCACAACACAGCCAGTCACAATGTAACCGACACCACTACAGCTGGCTGAGAGAAGAGCCGATGCAGACAGATACTGTGGAAAGACAATGCATTCCGCTCCCAGACGATGGCTGCTGGATGACACATCGAAGCGCTATCAACGACTAACAGGCTCATTAACGATTTAAAAATAGCCGTAGTCCTGTCTGATTCACATGAGGCTACTGTCTGATGAGTACGCGGGAGATGCTGGACACAGGAACACAGACATGACATGACCAAAGATGGTATTGTTTTAAAGGAGAGGTGGCAAAATAGGCTTTGTTTCGTGATTGTTGCAATCCGAGCTGCAGAGCACCTCCTGTCTGTTGACGAACACAAACAGACAGACATAATATGTGATATGATGTGACCAAAGATGGTCATTTTTTTAAAGGAAGAGTAGGGTGGTAATAAACGCCTTTAGTATATGATAGTCCATGACTAAACAGGCTTGGTTACATGACTACTGCTAGTGCCCACAGAACAGCAGAGCAGAGCAGAAGCCCTCTCTCTGACTGTGGCAACATCCCAAATTACACCCTTTTCCCTGTATAGTGCACCACTTTTGACCGGGGGCCGTTATAGTGCGCTAGAAAATTAATGCACTAAATAGGGAATAGGGTGTCATTTGGGATGCCCCAGCTTGTGTGACTCAGAGCAGCTGAAGCCCGATCCTGGCTTTTCTTAGTGCGCTCCATTTCCTCTCCTCCTGGGCCCCACTGGGACATCAGATAACTGTGTGTTGCGGAGCTAGCTGCCTGCCATGCTCCTGCCTCTCCTCTGTTACCTACCATCCATGCACACCCCAGGGACCGGAGAGAGAGTGAGAGTAGCACTACACGGCCCGCTGTGACCCATATTCACTTCCAAAGGGAGAGGGAAGGAGAGAGGGGGAGCGGATGGGATATTCAGAGAGGGTGGGGTGATCCGAGAGGGGGAGGGGCAGGAGAGAGGGAGAGATTCTGAGGAAGAGCAAGTGTGAGAAAGAGACGGAGGGGAGGGAGGGAAGGACGGGGGCTGTGAGGGATGGAGAAAAGGGATAAACCCTGACTGCTGCAGTATTCGTTCTTAATTGGAGGGAGCTGCTGTTCTTCAGTGTGGCGATTCTGCTTCATTTAGCTTACATGAAGAGACCCAGGGCTGAGGGAAGTGGTGCTGTTTCAATGCACTCACTCAGCAGATAACCAGAGGGAAGGAGAGGACAACCTTATGTACCTCTCCCACAATAATCCAATTCATCACCCCCCCCCCCCCCCCCCACACACACCTCCCCTGTTGCGCCAAAGACCCTTGCTCTCATTGGAACACAACAAACCGCTCCCAGTATCTCCAGCTGTCATTGGCCCACAGTTTCCTTCTACTGTCCCAAAGATCCCAGTCCCATCTGGTGAGTGCCTGCCTGCCTGCCTGCCTGACTGCAGAGCCTGGAGAAAGGCCTGGAAAGCTGTGGTCTCCAGTTAAGTGCCAGCTGTGCTTACGAGTGAAAGGGTTAAAGGTTGGAGAAGAAGAGCTGGGAAGAGGATGATGAAAAGTAGGGCACAAAGTGATGACTATTCCACTATGGACAGATTGAGGATCAATTTGAACGCAGGCTTATTAAAATCAGCTTCAAGCACAGCTAGAATGGCATTATTACTGTCGGGCTCACTGTAACTGCCAGAGTAAGCCATGCCGTACAACTGTAGGCTACTTACTTCCTTTATGTCACCGTTACCTGTCTTGTTTCTAGCTAGTGTTTTAAGCTCCTCTCACAGACCAATTAGGGCACAGAGATGGTCTATTTTGACATGTGGACATGGCCCAATGGCTACAGAGGTTTTTATTGATTCATTCTATAGATCCGTTTTAAAGCAAGACATGCTTTAGCCCCAGATTACGTTCCAGATCTGGTGGTTGTAGTCCCAGCAACCGCATAAAAGGCAGAACTGATCCTAAATCAGCACTCCTACTTTGAGAAGCGTGATACATGCGATTACGTATCAAGCGTCTCGAAGCAGGAGTGCTGATTTAGGATCAGTTCTGCCTTTTAGATCACAATGAATAAGATCACATGGACAGAGGGAACCTGATCCTGTATCAGCACTCCTCTGAAACCCTTGACACATTTGAAAGGCTTTCAAAGAGGGGACTGGAGTGAGTGACTTTGTCGAGACTCTATGCTACACTTGAATGTATGTCGTTTGTGCAATAAAAAAAACGGTACAATAAATGTATTGAACAACAGTGTTCTGTAACCCTGCACACAAACCACCACGGCTCCTATAGAAAATGCAATCCCATCAAGTTGTCGGCAAAACCATCAAGACATGCATGTCGTTCTGCACAAAGCACCAAACAAAAACCCACATTTCATAGGCTACCTAAATAGACCTTACATCCCAAATGAAAGCATGTCCCACATGATGTTGAGGTGTCATTCTGATTCCACATTGCTTGAATCCCAAACAAAAGCTAAAGATTTTACAGCATTAGAAGTAGTGGAGCACAGCTATATGCTACCATGTCCAAAAACAAATGACCTCCACTATATTCCCCTCAGGACTGTGACAGTCTGGAAGGAAAGCAACAACAACAAAAGACTGACGCTGCCCAGTTTGATCAAAGACAGCAGCCAGCGCTGCATTGACATCATGAGACACACAGAGATGTTGTGACGACTAAACTCCCATTGAGCCACATATGAACACAACGACCATTCAATTAGGTGGCAAGCAGCCTGCTCTTGCCAACCAGACTGTTGACAGAGACTGGCTAGCAAGCAAACAGTATCGTTTGTGCCAATGATATGACAAAAAATAACACATCTAGAACATTTACATTTTAGTCATTTAGCAGACGTTTTTATCCAGAGCCATTTAAAGGAGTGATTGGGGTTAAGTGCCTTGCTCAAGGACAGATGTCTCGCCTATTCAGCTCGGGGGTTCGAACCAGGGACCTTTCCGTTAATAGCACAACCCTCTTAACCGTTGGGCTAAACGGGAAATGATATTATATGTAGTCAATTGTAAATGGTAATTAGGGAATAGTGCCGTATTTGTATGTGATTCCTTCATGTATTGTGTATGACAGAAAGCAACGGTCCACATCCCTTTGACATCCTAAATGGACTGTTTTATTGCCCGTTCCTCGTTTGCCGGATCAGTCGCAGCATAGCGAGAAATATGTTCACGACAGAAATACAATGCGTGTAACCTAATTTAATGATAGGAAAAGCAGAGGTGGTACACCAGCACAATGACGGTCACCCAACGTGGCAATCAAATGCTGGACCTCAAAATACGCATTTTGTCTGTGACAGCTGAGCAGCCAGTGATATAGAATACTTACGTGTATTGCTGGGGGAACGTGAGACCATCGGCGCCAGGCCACTGTACATTGAAAATCAAGATAATCTGGAAAGATACCAAGCAGACAATGCTGCAAGACGGAGTGCATATCGCCATTTTCCATTAAAAATCTTGAAAACGGGTTTGGAAAAATGTGAACTAAGATCCCAAAACGTTAATGTTCAATCGCCTTTCGAGTTTATTTCGGGTCGCCTGCTGATTTCGACGGTAAACAAATGTGGACGAGCCTATGATTGATGCTCCTGCCAAGATACCGCAGTCGCCCACTCTGCACTAGTCTCAGCAGCATCCGACGCACAGGCACGAGTGTAGCCTCTCTATTTCACGCATGAAGAGGACCACTTTGAACCCAATGTGATATAGGCTCAATTTCACAGATGAGCTCGACTTCAAAACGCATCGTCACTTCATTTAATACACAAACAAACATTTACATGTATTTATTATGCTTTCAAGATTTATTAACAGTAAAAATGATTTATTAAAAAAAATATTTATATAAAATGTGATTTACCATGCCTATATATATTTTAATGTGCTAAGCCTAGTGATGTAGAGATTAAAATGAAACTTGATATGCACGAAGGAAACTTATGCAATGCAGTTTGCCTACTGTACTTCCTCCTACTTCTTCTGGCTATTGGATAGCCTAATAGACTTTATCATACTGATATCATGCGAACCCACTGATGCGCAACTGTATAAGAGCTCGAGCTTCTTGGATAAATCGCTGTGCGTGGGAGACTTGCCAATGTAGCCTATACCGACTGGACAAAACGTCAATTCAATAATTTCTATTCTACAGTCTCTTCAAGCTTGAAAAACCCTAACAGTACATTGCTTACTTGAGCAATGGCCTTGTGCCAGTTAATAATGAATTTAACAGGTCCCTGTTTGCGCCTCGGCCCCTAGTGTTCCTTCGTGAAATATAGACCGAAGAACTCAGCTCTCTGCTTGTAAACTGACCTTCTAAAGGTTACATGAGATTGCTGCTTCAAAGCAGCTTGTTGAGTTCTGGCTGGCTGGCTTATGCCCCATGTGAGGGACCTCACCCGCAGGCAGGGAGGCAATGCCAGCAGGTGTAAGATGAATTCGTATGCATGCTCTCCACATATTGATTAATGCTATCAAAGTTAAGGGGGAACGTCATCATTCAAGTTTGGAAGATATTGGACATTCAAGACGCAAAGTGTCACCGGCCACATCCTCATGATGATGCAAAATGCTCTCCTGAATAAAAGGGAGTCAAAGACAGAGAGTCATGTGAGGTTGATGTCAGTACGCCTTTGAAAATTGGGTACACAAAGTGTTATTTGTTCAATTCATTAAATCTTTGTCCCCAAAAGGCAATTTGTGTGCAACATAAAAACACATCCGCAAGTATAGGATAAACGCAAGCATGATACGATAAGTTGAAAAATGTCCGTTGTTGTGCAAAATACAAGGTCAATCAATTACTTTTGTACTATAATTACAAGGTGGAGTTGCAAGATATTTAGGCAGGCCAACACATATTGAGGAAGTTGTAATTGAAGACATCTACTGAAAATCCCAGCTCTCTCTTACTAAGCAGACGGACAGTGTGGCAGCATCTATTCCTGTTTCTCCAATCGCCAGGCAGGGGTGAGGGGGCGGTGGGGTGCTAGAGGTTACAGCTTTGAGGACTCTCCCTGACAGCCCTGCAGGCTTTAATCCTGTTGCCACATCCTGGGGAGAGCAGTCTAATTACTGACCCACCACTACCTCCACTCTTCTCTTCCTGCTGATCCCCCCTAGGAGGGCACTACTCTGTTAATTGAAATAGCTCTCTAAAGGGAATTGAACAGTAGTTCAACACTTCACGTGTCTGTCTGTGTGTGTGTGTGTAACCAATTCCAAGTTATAATAGCCCTACGTTAATAAGTACTTTGGTTTTGTGCACTGACACAGGGAACATTGTCAAGTCGGACGGATCGTGAACACATAGCTTAATACCAACCAGACCTTAACATGACCAGAGGTCATGGGAAGGTTAACTCAGTCTCAACGTTAAATCACACAAGTATCATGCGGTTCCACTAGAGCATATTGAGGATACGTCTCAATGACACAACCCTGCGGTCTCAGATTAGGTTAATTGGGAGCAGAAAACAACCTTTTCTCAGTCAGTCAAGCCTCTTCGTCCTCTAGCCTCAAACTCTTTGGCATATGCCTAGTCGTTTACTGGATTGACATTTGTATTTTTTTTTTTTACCCAAACCAAAATATAATTAACATGACCTTAGAATACAAAAAGGCAGAAGTGGATAGTTGAGCACTCACGGGGGCATTGGGAAGCACTATAAATAGAAATTCAAACCAACATATTATTCTAAAGAATGTTGTAGCTTCTACTGAAAAAAAAGAAAGAAATGTAACTCAATGAGGATCATAAACATTTCAAAATCTTCGCCATTACTGTCATTGTGAGTCTATGAGTAGTGGCCATGTTGTTTCCGTTGGTTCATACCCGAGATAAACATATTGTGGTGCTGACGGCCTCCACGTGGCTACAACACAATTACTCCTCAGTTCCTCTATTCTGTTTACTAAAATATATCTTATGCTCACGTTGTAAGATACTTCTGTCTTAGTGTTTTGAGCTGTGTGGTGTGCATGACACCAACTCGGTTTTTATTTGATTTGTGAGAACAGATTTAGCTACACTGCTCTTTCCTATCTGCAGTCCCTGGGCAGAAAACATGAACACTCGATAACCTGTAAAAATCACATATAACAACACAACAGTTTAATAAAGTGATATCTTTATGCAAATCAGCTCTAGCAAATAGCAGGCACAAATTACTTTTCAAAAAATAATAATACAAAATCTGTGGTTTCAAGTAGTTGATGAAATATGTCAACATGGCATTATTTCAGTCTTGCTTGTGTGGTTGGGGGTTAATCAGTAAGGTTCTGGCGTAAATAATAAAAGTAGCTTAGCAATCACATTACAATAAGGACTGGAAGATACCAAGTTGAACAGAAGATAACTTCCTTAATCTAATGGATGGATTAAACCTTTA
This sequence comes from Oncorhynchus gorbuscha, assembly GCF_021184085.1. Lineage (NCBI taxonomy): Eukaryota > Metazoa > Chordata > Actinopteri > Salmoniformes > Salmonidae > Oncorhynchus > Oncorhynchus gorbuscha. The sequence continues at coordinate 22,871,315 of NC_060190.1, read as the reverse complement.
TTAATACTCATTAACTATTTTAATAAACAGAACATTTTGCCCAATTGGGTTCTGTGTTACATTTCCGTTAAAGCTCAATTTCACTGTGTTGTTTTAATCAAATGGTTATAACTGTTACACAAGTTGTTCAAAGAGCAAAATGGCAGATAAACTTGATTAACTGAGGGGATAGTTGACGCTAGGTTTAAGGGGATAAGTAGTATTATGGAGGAACAGCTGAAGTTACGCTGTGCAAAGTTTGGATGAAGCAGCATTTTATTTACCAACTTCAAAAAGAGGGTCATCTGATATAACCGTGTTGCTTTTCTTTAATACAATCTTCGATCATCATTTAAGATTAGAGTACATGGATTAGAATAGTGAATGATCGCACCCTTCGTCAAGACGGCTTACACTGACGCATGAAACACATTCCCTTAAGTACAATGTTGTTACAAGGCTGCTACAATGTGTAATGCAATGGTATCATGTTGTCCTGAGTTGCTATGTACGGTCTGAGAAAATAAAAGATGTTATCCATACAAAAGGCATAGAGACAAATGTGAAGTGCTAAATTGGACTATTTTGAATTATATCTGTATGAAGTAATCTCATCTCATTCTTTGGCGCTGCCTCCTGGATTATTCAAAACCATCTGGATTATTCAACATGTGTTTATCTGTGAGAGGTGTCAGAGCAGACTTACACGTGCCAAGGGGACGTTCAGAGACCAAGGATGTGAAGTAGCCAAGCTATTGACCTTTGACTTCTAAACTAGCCGTTCTCAACTGGTTTGGTTTCGGGACCCACATTTAACTGGGTTGCCTCAGTCTTCACCCAATATTCGAGTGACAAAAAAAAAAAAAATGATCTTCACCAAAATGTAATCAAATTTGCATCACCCACCAGTTAAGAATGGCTGCTCTAGGTGTCGCAAGGCAGAGCGGGCACATTTGCTAATGCTGCCACTAGGTTCTCGTACACCTGAATGCCTCTGAGGAAGACCTGCTCGTTCAGATATTCGTTGTGGTCGTGCAGCAGGATGGGTGTCCGGTTCATTGGGGAGAAGCCGATGGCAGGGAGGCCCACCTACAGCAGGACAAACATGACTTAGAGAGATCCTACTTTTTGTAAAGAAAGCATTGCCACTAATATCCGACACACTGACAATGACCTAACAGCAGAAACACATTTTTTGCCTCAATTAATAAATTAGCATTAAATAACTTTGAAAACGTAATTTGACCCAGTAAGGGCCCCTCGCTCTACCATTTTACCAAATATTGTATCAATCTCAAGAGGGGTGATTTTAAAGGGAGAACTGCATTTAGCTCATTCAAAGCACTGCGGTTTGTCTCTACGGAGATTTCTAGCTTGTGGCATTTATGATGCATTTCTTCTCCTAATGATCAAGTAAAATGAACAACACATATACTAGCTTTGAAGTGCAAGAGTCTACAAAAACGAAACATGGTTTTGTCCTGAGGTCATAAACGCATTAAAAATACATGCAGTTCTACGTGTTTGAAAGTAAGATGTTGTTATGGTGTACTAGGGTTGGGTGGTATCCCCAATTTTCATACCGTTTCTGTACCATACCAAGGTATACGGTATTACCAGAAGTGCACACGAGGGGGATTATTAAAATAATACAATAACAAAAATGCACAAAACAATTCAGACAACAGGGATCTTTATCTAGGAGGGGACTGCTGTAACCAAGAAGCTCGATTTTGACATCTAGCCAGTCAAATGCATAGCTGGAGCCCTGAGCTGGATAGAATTGATTTGACTCATCTTAGATTTTAGTTATACTTAACTTAGTTATAAGCAGTGGCGTAGCCCCCGGGATGACAAAGAACAGTATTGAAAATCTTACCGTCGGTATTTCCAAATCACCCAGTATATTGGCCAATCCTACGGTTTACACACTACATTACCCATGGGCCACTGCTCTAACTCACCGCTCTGATGAAGCGACTGTCCGTGGCTGCAGGGAAGATCTCCTTTTCCAAAGTCATGTTCCTGAGGCGAGAGAAATTCAGATGAAGCTCGCCTTTACTGAGTTTGTGCGAGTTTGGGTGTTAGTGTGTATCCTCACATGGCTTTGCAGGTTGTACTGAAGGTGTTCCACCAGGGGTCGCTATCATCTGTGGATGTCAAATTCTGGTTCATGTGTTTCTGTGGAGGACAGAACATCTTACAACTGGGTCGTTTTCATTCATTTACACCGTAGCAAAACACTTAACAAAACAAGCTTTTCTTATTGGAAAGTTCAGGGAGTCCCTCCCCGTTTACTTCCATTTCGTATCTACTGAATATGACCGAAATCAGAACACATATTAAAGCATACTCTACTGATATGTGATCAGTTGTCTCCATGCCCATATACAAGTGCGTGTATGGAGAAATGCATTTTATTGTACTGACCTGAGCAAACTCATAGGTGATGCCCTCTCCTGCCTCCTTACACCACTTCTTAATCTGCTCCTCGAACTCCTAACAATGGAATCAAATATTTGAAATGGTGAAGACAGTAATCGTTTCTTTGGATCATTTCTTTCAGGCCCATTTTAACAATTGAACAGTTTTCTAAATACAAAAATTGTCCAAGTTACATTGTTACACACAAAAGATATACCATGACATTTGAAATGCTTAATTTAAATTAAACAAAACTTAATGTAGTATTTATTTACAGCGCACTTGGCTACTGCGGATTCAGACGTCACGTGGCTTTGATAGAACACTGCGTATTTACAGTAGCACAATGTAAGTAGCCTATAGTTCTGTGGATGCACAAAGTGATCGTTTTCAAGCTCATTTCCCCTTTTAACGACATTTAGACCTCCAGTCAGCCCTGGCAATGGTATGCCATTTCCCCCACTTCAAATACAGATTAGCCTCGTACCAATGGAGGGTCCACAAGACCTGATACAAATCAATGCAACACTCACCAGAAAACTCTTTGGGAAACAACAACTCATTTTCAGGGTAAGTTGCTAAAGGCAGGTTGATTTGTTGCTAAAAGTTGCTAAATGACGTTGTGATGTCATTGCGTGATAACGTAAAACTGCGTCATTAAGTAGAATACACAACGTTACTCAAATTGACTGAACATCGAGAAAAAAAATATATTATTTGACATTTGTTCAGGTACAGACTCACTCTTTTCTGTACAATTTTGATTGAGACATGTTGATTGATGTTGTGATTTCTGTTCAAGATCAAACGTTCGTGACCAACTATATTCATTGGGTTTGGCTCGTCGAACCCACTGCTGCAGTCAGCCAACAATGATTTGCAATTTGCTGAAATTGCTGCTGGCCTGCTGCTGACGTCACTCACTATGCACTTTTGTAGCCAGGCACGTGTTTTGTGACTGAGTGTATGACAGAGAAAATAGTTTTTGTGTCATTGAGAGGGAAAATGCGTGCATTTTAGCAATTGAGTCACCTTTCAAAACTTGCTAAAAGTTTCAAATACATTTTCAGAAAGTTGCTAAATTTGTTGCTAGGTGCTGTTTGAAAAACATTGTTGCCAGGGAAGTCTGAAAAGTTGCTAAATCTAGCAACAAAAATGTTAAATTGGCATCACTGGATGGGGAGCATCAGCCATTCACTGTGTTGCTGTTAGCCTAGGCTACTGTTAGTCAAAGACGACCGATGTAGCAACAACCGTGCACAGTCTGCTGTTGTGGAATTTTGCTTCATTCTGATTAGTCAAGAGAGTAGAGCAATTTATTTTATTTTTTAGAATTGTTTTATTTTTTAAATCAGTATATGGGATGTTTGCTATCAACAACAAGGCAACTCCTATGACTAATTGGGAATGGGACGCAAGCGTAGGATTGATCACCCTGTCGCTGGCCGCCTTTGAGGAGGGTGTATAGTGTGAAAGGCCGAAACACCCTAGGAACCAAAGGTACACTACTGACGATGCGCTCCCCAAATTTCACCACGCTCACTGTTCATTAACTCTTGGAAGTGCTTGCACAAAGGATAGTAACATCTCATCCTGTGTTCTTGGAATCTGAATATCTGGACTTGTCCAGTGACTGCTGAGAAAGATCAGCTGACAACAGGGGAAAGTCCTTGTGGCGGCACGGAGAGACGGCTGACAGGAGGGAATAGACCCCACTGGGACAGTCATGGGGTAGCTTCCCATTTCTGTAGTTTCCCATGCTTCGCAGTATGTCGGAAACACCCGCTTTAGCTACAGAAAGTCAAAATACGAGAATACCCCTAGAGTCTGCGAGAGCGGGGGCGGAAGATGACTCATCGGCTGACAACATGGTAATGACTGGACTGGAAACGACTACGAGTAATGAGAGCACAGCACAAGAGAACACCACAGCAACTGTCACAAGTTCTGCTGCAACAGTGGGCCATAAACAGATGCAGGTATGTGTCTGTGGTTGGAGGAAAGTTACATCACACCATGGGTTGAGGATCCACCAGGGGAAGAAGGGGTGTTTGGGTAAAGAGAGACAGAGAACTCGCATTGATTACTTTCTGCGAAAGCGATCAAATCAGTCGAATGAAGCACAGCAACTGGACGCAAACCATAGTTTGCAGTGCATCAGTACCACTGTCATGGAGGACGTAAACTCAAGCACCGAAGTAGCAACTGAGGTGGAACCAACAACAGGAGTGGAACTCACCCAGCCTCCCAGACCTGCAGTCGAGAGGAGACTACCAGGGCACAGACCGTATGTGAAGTGGCCTGGCGCCAGTGACAAGAAGTTGTGGGAAACAGTGAATACTGACCTTACCTTGACCCTCGAGAAACTTCGAGGCACAGTGGAGAAGAAGTTGGAGAGGATGGGGGACATTTGGAGTGGAAGAGGCAAAAGGCGGGAGAAAGGTTCCAACCCCACCAGTTTCCAGAAGGCAACAAGAAATCAAGCGCCTCGTTCAAGAAAGGCGGCAGCTTAAGAAACAGTGGAAGAAGGCCTCGGAAGTGGAAAAGGAGGGCATAGAGGCACTTCAAGCTGACATCAAAACCCGGTTGGCATCCCTCCGTAGAGCAGAGAACCTACGGAAACGCAGAAAGAAAAAAGAACAAACTAGAACTCGATTCTATAAAGATCCCTTCAAGTTCCTTAAAAGTCTCTTCACAAAAGAAAAAAGTGGAGCTCTAAAAACAACAAAGAAAGACCTAGAGGAGCACCTGAGAATAACAAACGTTGACTCAAAGCGACATGAACATCTGGCCATCCCATCAGATATCCCACCCATTGAACCCCGGAACATCATATTGAGACCAGCCCTCCGACATGGAAAGAGGTGGAAGACACAGTTCGACGGGCAAGAACAGCATCAGGCCCGGGGCCAAATGGAGTCCCGTACAAAGTGTATAAGAACACACCAGACGTCCTGAGGTTCCTCTGGAGGCTTATGAGAACAGCTTGGCAGAAGAAGATAATACCCAAAGTGTGGCGTAGGGCAGGCGGGGTCCTGATCCCTAAGGAGAAGGATGCAGTGAACATCAGCCAATTCCGCCCAATCTCCTTACTGAATGTCGAGGGAAAAATCTTCTTTAGGGTCATTGCCCAGAGGATGGCCGAGTACCTACAAAGGAATACGTACGTCGATGCATCTGTACAGAAGGCAGGAATATCAGGGTTCTCTGGCTGCTTGGAACATTCCAGCATGATCTGGCATCAGATCCAAATGGCCAAGGTGGAGAAAAGGGACCTCCATGTAGTCTTCCTCGACCTCGCCAATGCATTTGGCTCTGTGCCCCATGAACTCCTGTGGTCTGCCTTCAGATTTTTCCACATACCGGACACCATCACAAACCTGGTGAAGTTGTACTTCCAGGATCTGCAGTTCTGCTTCACCACCTCAGAGTTCACCACCTCATGGCAGTGCCTGAATGTAGGTATAATGGCGGGATGTACCATTTCTCCGTTGGCATTCACAATGGCAATGGAGGTTATCATCAGATCCTCAAAATGGGTTGCTGGTGGACAGTGAGTAGACTCTGGTTTCCGCCTCCCTCCACTCAGAGCCTACATGGACGACATTACAACATTGACCACCACTGTCCCATGCACCAGGAGACTGCTCAGAAAACTTGAGGAGAACATCAGCTGGGCCCGTATGAAGATTAAACCATCCAAGTCACGCAGCATCTCGATTGTGAAGGGAGTACTCTCTGACCTGAAATTCTTCATCGGAGATGTCCAAATCCCAACAGTGTCTGAGCAGCCGGTAAAAAGCCTTGGAAGGTGGTATGATGCAAGCCTGAAGGACAAAGACCAGGTGCAACAGCTGCGCAAAGACATCAGTAGTAGCCTACAGTCCATCGACAACACCCAGCTACCTGGAAAGTTAAAGGCCTGGTGTCTGCAGTTTGGTCTCCTACCCCGGGTGTTGTGGCCCTTAGCACTGTATGAGGTTCCAATCTCAACAGTGGAGAAGATGGAAAGAGGAGTCACAGGCTACTTAAAGAAGTGGCTTGGAGTTCCACGATGCCTTACCACCATAGGCCTCTATGGAGATGGTGTCCTCAAGCTGCCCCTCACCAGTCTAACAGAGGAATTCAAGTGTGCAAAAACCAGGCTCCAAATGACACTGAATGAATCTCGAGACCCAGTGGTGAGCAACAACGCGCCGACCTTGGCAACTGGGCGCAAATAGAGGCCAGGAAAAGCAGTCCAGGAGGCAACAGCAGCCCTCAGACATGCTGACATTGTGGGTCATGTTCAGCAAGGGAGAGGAGGCCTTGGGCTAACTAGCCGTGCTGCTTGGAGTAAGGCCACTGCACCAGAGCGGCAGAAGATGGTAGTGCAGGAAGTACGCCATCAGGAGGAGGCTGCAAGGTGGGCCAAGGCAGTCTCAAACAGGGACAGTGGACTCGATGGGACAGTGTGGAGAAGAGGAAGATCAGCTGGAAGGATCTGTGGGCCATGGAAGCGAGGCGGTTGAGCTTTTCCATCAGAGCAACATATGACGTCCTTCCAACACCAGTTAATCTTCACCAATGGTATGGTGAAGATCCGGACTGTGCCCTCTGTTCCATGCCAGCCAACCTCAGGCACATTCTCACAGGCTGTAAAACAAGCCTCGCCCAAGGACGCTACACTTGGCGTCACAACCAAGTCCTTAAAAACCTTGCGTCCGCCCTGGAGGACAAGCGAGCTGCCACCAACTCCCTACCACCCACAGCAGCATCACACTCCTTACGGACAAACTTTGTCCGCGAAGGGGCTAAACCACCGAAGAGCGGCTCTACACCATTAGAGCGAGACCAGCTGTGCTTGGCCCGCGACTGGAAAATGCTAGCTGACATTGGCCGACAACTTGTGTTTCCTCCGGAGATCGCAACCACCACCCTAAGACCTGACATGGTGCTCTGGTCCCGTTCACTCAATAAGGTCTTCATCATTGAGCTCACAGTACCCTGGGAAAACTCAGTAGATGAGGCTTATGAGCGAAAACATCTGCGCTATGCTGATCTAGCTGCCGAAGCACGGCATCATGGCTGGAACACAGAAGTCCGACCAGTGGAGGTGGGCTGCAGAGGTTTTGTGGCAACATCTACAAACAGACTGCTTAGAGACCTGGGAATTAAGGGCCAGAGCCAGCGTTCGGCAATCAAAGCTGTATCAGAGGCAGCAGAAGGCAGCAGTCAGTGGCTCTGGATGAAGAGGAAAGACCCCAGCTGGGCCCCGAAGTGAGAGGGCCAGGAGGTATGCGGTCAACAATGATTGACTCAGGGAGGAGGACGCCCCTGCCATGCATAGTCCCATGGGATGTTTGCTATCAACAACAAGGCAACTCCTATGACTAATTGGGAATGGGACGCAAGCGTAGGATTGATCACCCTGTCGCTGGCCGCCTTTGAGGAGGGTGTATAGTGTGAAAGGCCGAAACACCCTAGGAACCAAAAGGTACACTACTGACGATGCGCTCCCCAAATTTCACCACGCTCACTGTTCATTAACTCTTGGAAGTGCTTGCACAAAGGATAGTAACATCTCATCCTGTGTTCTTGGAATCTTATTCGAATAGTGAAATAGGTGGCATCTGTACTATATGTAACAATTTCAAAGATTTTACTGAGTTACAGTTTATATAAGGAAATCATCCCATTTAAATAAATTCATTAGGCCCTAATCTATGGATTTCACATGACTGAGCAGGGGCGCAGCCATGGGTGGCTTGGGAGTCAGGCCCACCCACTGAGGAGCCAGGGCCAGCCAATCAGAACGATATTGTATAATAGAAAGAAATACTCCTCAGTTTCATCAGCCACCCGGATGGCTGGTCTCAGACAATCCCGCAGGTGAAGAAGCCGGATGTGGAGGTCTTCGGCTGGCTTTGTTACACGTGGTCGGTTGGACATACTGACAAAATTCTCTAAAACAACATTGGAGGCGGCTTATGGTAGAGAAATGGACATTCAATTCTCTGGCAACAGCTCTGGTGGACATTCCTGAAATCAGGATGCCAACTGCTCCCTCAACTTGAGGCATCTGCGGCATTGTGTTGTGTGACAAAACTGCACATTTTAGAGTGTCCTATTGTCTCCAGCACAAGGTGCACCCGTGTAATGATCATTCTGTTTAATCAGCTCCTTGATATGCTATCCCTGTCAGGTGGATTGCTTATCTTGGCAAAGGAGAAATGCTCACTAACAGGGATGTTTTTTGTTGTTGTTTTTTTAACCTTTATTTAACTAGGCAAGTCAGTTAAGAACAAGTTCTTATTTTCAATGACGGCCTAGGAACAGAGGGTTAACTGCCTTGTTCAGGGGCAGATTTGTACCTTGTCAGCTCGGGGATTTCGAGCTAACAGGGATGTAAACAAATTTATGCACAACATTTGTGAGAAATAAGCTTTTTGTGCATATCGAACATTTCAGGGATCTTTTAGTTGAAACATGAAACCAACACTTCACATGTTGCGTTTACATTTTTGTTCAATAAGTGTTATTAGTTAATTACATTTTCGCAAAAAAGGTAAGAATATGGGTGAAGTAGGCAAAAATGTCCAGTCTTTTTCAGGATCAGACCCAATTCTCATTTGAAAAAGTTGTGTTTAATAGGCTAAACTACACATTATGTTAACATCTGACTCCAATTTGTAGTCTATGACATTTAAGAGTTATGATATGATAATTTATGAAGCAGTAGTTTGGATGAAGTGAACTACTTTGTGTAGCTTATCTTCTCCCAGTGTGAAGTGGTTGGTAGCTTGGTAAACTATATATTCAGAAGAGCTTCCACAACATTTCTAATTTAAAATGTCCCTCCCTAACACACAAGGCACACACACACACCTGCAAATTGACCGTGGGTGGTATTCTCAAGTCAAAACTGACGTCCATCTCGGCAGGGATGACGTTGTAGGCCACACCTCCTTTCACCATGGTCATGTTGACAGTGGTGACGTCACCAAGAGTGAAACACTCGCTGGTGTTCAACCTGCAACACACACACACACACACTAAAATCACATTCCTGTAAAGTAGTTATGGCTCCCTCTAGTGACTGAACTCATCCCTCTTCCTGCCTTACTGACCTGTGTTTCTCCTTCTCCCTGAAGTCCAGGAAGGAGTTAATAATACTGCGCTGTGAGAAGGGAGACAGACAAAAGCAGGTGAGGTCATTGACATCACCGTCCTCCAAGTGATCAGAATCAGCACCCTTTTCTGCTGTCTTTGGCCAAGTGAACTATAGTGTGTGTGGGGACAAGGGCTGTGTCCAAAATGGTGACCTACATTTTAGTAATTAAGCAGACGCTTTTATCCAGAGTGACTTACAAACGCAATTAGAGTTAAGCGCATTGCTCAGGTGGCACATTTACAGATTTTTCACCTAATCAGCTCTGGGATTCAAACCAGCAACCTTTCGGTTACCGGGCCAACGCTCTTAACCGCTAGGCTACTTTTGACCAAGGCCCACAGGAAAAAAGGTGCTATTTGTGACACACTCAAAGTCCCTCTAGCTGTGGAGGAAGTCTTACCAGTTTCTCTGCAGCCGTGTTCTCCACAAACCTGGAGCCGTGGCCAGGACTGCCTGGGCAGTGGACCGTTATCCCTGAGGGGAAGCAGACACACAGGCTCTTTCAAAAAAGTTAAAAATATATATATTTTTCACATCCCCTCACCTAGTCTCTTTCTCAGAACACATTGGTGGAAAAGGTCTGACTGGAGGATCCCTGGACCTTCTCCAATCCATTTGAGACGGCAGACTGGTCTCAGACTAGACTTAACACAGGAAATGGAAATCTGGGACACTCAAATGAATATGGTTACATTCAACCTAACGTGGATAAGAGCATCATTGGCGGCTGCTGTGGGGAGGACGGCTCATAATAATGGCCAGGAACAGAGTAAATGGAATGGCAAACACATTGAAACCATGTTTTTGATACCATTTCACTTATTACCGTCCTGCTATTACCACGAGCCCATTCTCCCCAATTAACTTGCCACCAACCTCCTGTGAAGAGAATCTGCTAAATTACTAAAATGATAAAGCAGCAATCAGCAGTTGAAACAATAACAAAACTCCTCCCTGGCACTTAATTTTTAAGTTCAAAAACAGGATGTAGCTACTGCATATTCCCCTTTTAAAAAAGGCAAAAACAAAATTAGAGTAGTTGGTAAAAGGCAAAGGTCTAGCAACCCAATGGTTGCGTGTTCAAATCGCATCAAATCGCACCACGGACAACCTTAGCATTTTAGCTAATTAACAACTATATACATTGCATCTACTTAGCATGTTAGCTAACCCTTCCTCTAACCACTAACTTAACCCTAACCTAGCTAGCGTTAGACAACAAATTGGAATTCGTAACATTTTGTATGAATTGCAAGTTGTAACATATTATAAAAATTGTAATTACTAACACATCATACAAAATGGATGATGGACATCCACAAATAAATACACTGAACAAAATTATAAACGTCCCATGTTTCATGAGCTGGGAAAAAAAACAGCCATTTAACCCTTGCCAAGATAATCCATCCACCTGACAGGTGTGGCATATGAAGAAGCAGATTAAACAGCATGAAGAAAAACACAGGGGCACCTTGTGCTGAGGACAATAAAAGGCCACTAAAATGAGAATTTGAGGGAGAATGCAATTGGCAAGCTGACTGCAGGTATGTCCACCAGAGCTAATGCCAGATAATTCAATGTTAATTTCTCTACCATAAGCTGCCTCCAACGTTGTTTTAGGGAATATGGTAGTACATCCAACCGGTTTCACAACCACAAACCACGTGTAACCACGCCAGCCCAGGACCTCCACATCCGGCTTATTCTCCTGCGGGATCGTCTAAGGGGGTTGGGGGGAGTGTTGAGTATTTCTGTCTGTAATAAAGCCCTTTTGTGGGGAGAAAGAAAACTCACTGATTGGCTGGAGCTGGCTCAACAGCCTGGCATACACCCTCCCAGGCCCACCCATGACTGCCCCCTGCCCAGTCATGTGAAATCTATAGATTAGTGCCAAATTAATTAATTTTAAATTGACAGATTTCCTTATATGAACTGTAACCTAGCAACAATTTCAAAGATTTTACATGTTGTGTTTATATTTTTGTTCAGTATACATACCATACGCAACCAAAATATCATTGTTTATTTGGTGTCCCGGATTTTAATTTACTACCCCAGAGTCCAGGTTGGAGGCGAGGAGACGGGTATTCAGGAAAGACTAATTGAGATAGGATCACAGACAGACTAAGGCCAGGGTGAGAGGAAGAGACATTTGTTGTGCGTACTGCTGGGTGTGCGTGTGTATTTGATCATTCGTCATTGTTACAGCTAGGGCCAGATTCTCTAATACTCAGGGCTGATACTTACACCAGGGATTCCTCTCGCCATAGAAGACAGTGAAGGCTTCCCCAGGGTTGGCAAGACCTAAAACAAAAAATTTTAAAATCCAGACATCAGGTGACAGAAGGGAAGTATAGGGCCTAAGGAAGTGTTCGTTTCAGTGCTGGATAGTCCTGAGTATATCCCAAGGGGCACCCTATTCCTTACAGTGCATTTGGAAAGTATTCAGGTCCCTTGACTTTCTCCACATTTTGTTACATTACAGCCTTGTTCTAAAATTGAATAAATTGTTTGTTTTTTCTCTCGTTAATCTAAACACAATACCCCATGACGATAAAGCAAAACCTGGTTTAGACATTTTTGCACATACAGTATGACGCTACAAGCTTGGCACAGATCCTCTCCGGCTCTGTCAGGTTGGATGGGGAGCGTCGCTGCACAGCTATTTTCTGGTCTCCCAGAGATGTTCCATCGGGTTCAAGTCCAGGCTCAGTCACTCAAGGACATTGAGACTTGTCCCGAAGCCACTCTTGGCTCTGTCTTGGCATTGTCTTGGCTCTGTGCTTAGGGTCATTGTCCTGTTGGAAGGTGAACCGCAAACCCAAGCCTGAGGTCTTGAGCGCTCTGGAGCAGGTTTTCATCAAGGATCTCTCTGTACCTTCCTTCGTTAATCTTCCCCTCAATTCTAACTAGTTTTCCAGTCCCTGCCGCTGAAAAACATACCCATAGCATGATGCTGCCACCACCATGCTTCACCGTAGGGATGGTGCCAGGTTTACTCCAGACTTGACACTTGCCATTCCGGCCAAAGAGTTCAATCTTGGTTTCATCAGACCAGAGAATCTTGTTTCTCATGGTCTGAGTCCTTTAGGTGCCTTTTGGCAAACTCCAAGCGGGTTGTCATGTGCCTTTTACTGAGGAGTGGCTTCCATCTGGCACTCTACCATAAAGGCCTGATTGGTGGAGTGCTGCAGAAATGGTTGTCCTTCTGGAAGGTTCTCTCATCTCCACAGAGGAACTCTGGAGCTCTGTCAGAGTGACCATCGGGTTCTTAGTCACCTCCCTGACCAAGGGCCTTCTTCCCCAATTGCTCAGTTTGCCCAGGGGGCCAGCTCTAGGAAGAAATTCTGAACCACCAAGACTCTTCCATTTAAGAATGAGGAAGGCCACTGTTCTTGGGGACCTGGAATGCTGCAGACATTTTTTTGTTTCTGTGCCTCGAAACAATCCTGTCACGGAGCTCTACGGACAATTCCGTCGACCTTATGGCTTGGTTTTTGCTCTGACACGCACTGAACTGTGGGACCTAAAATAGACAGGTGTGTGCATTTACAAATCATATCCAATCAATTGAATTTACCACAGGTGGACTCCAATCAAGTTGTAATAATCATCTGAAGGATGCAAAGGGTCTGACTACTTACATAAATAAGGTATTTCTGTTTATAAATTTGCAAAGATGATTAAAAACCTGTTTTCGCTTTGTCCAAATGGGGTATTGTCTGTAGATGTAAAACAAATATTTTATCATTTTTAGAATAAGGCTGAATACACTGTATATAGTGGACTAGTTTTCACTAGAGCCTTATGGGGCCTGGCCAAAAGTACTGCACTATAAAGAGAATAGGGTGCCGTTTGGGATGCAGGCCTCGGTTTATAGTTGGGTGTTAATAAGTGGTACAGTTAGGTTTTTTGTTCATTTACCCATTTACCTTCGTCAAGTGCAAAGCCAATGTTCAATTTCTGAAACTCTGGGAGCTTCACAAACGTCTCCATTCCTTTGTGACCTCCGACCTCCTCATCTAAGACATTCAACGTGTCAAATCCAGAGCAAAGAGTATCTCAAGCAATCACATTTATTTACAGAAGTTGTCAAAAGTGCTTTTAAAATGTTCTATACCCTTGTCAAATGACAGGGGCTGAGTTTCAAATGGCTCCCTATATAGTAGATTACATTTGATCAAGGCCTATAGGGCTCTGGTCAAAAGTAGAGAACTATATATAAGGAATAGGGTGCCTTTTGGGTCGCACCCATGGAATTACTACATTATTACAGTGTTGTCACAGTATTACATTCTGAGAAGCCAGTCTTAGCCAATGACTGCTCATCCTACCTGGCACAAACATCAGGTGGATGGTGCGCATACACTTCCCTCCCTCTGCTTTAAGTCTTCTGATGGCCTGGATATACCTATGAGAAATGTCAAGCAGTAGCCTTATTGGTTATGAGGCAAACAAAAACTAGGAGATGTGAAGGACACTGGTAACATCGAAATTGGATTACAGTTGCATTCTGGTAACTTTCCTAATCCCCCCCCCCCCATTATGATTATACCGATAACACATGTAAAACAAGTAGAGGGCAGAACACACAGTCCCATACGAAATCAAACCCACTCCAACACCCCAATCTCTAACAAAGCCCCACCCCAAAACCAGACTTAAAGCAGGCATGATATACAATGAGTAATATAATCAAACAGTAAAAAAAAATACTAAAATAATACAAAACAAAAGAGTAAAAATAATTTGGCTTCGTTTATGGAGTTGTGAAATTAACTGGGTCCATGTCTTCTACAAAGGATTGTAAATGTTGCCAGATATTATACAATGTAATTGCAGATCCCCTAACGGAGTAGCGTATTTTCTCTAGCTTGCGATGTTGCCTAACTTCCTTTATTTAAATTAGAGTTTTGACCCGTTGTGTTGGGATATTTTATCCCAACACGGTGGTTATGACATCACACTCACTGTATGGTGACACACTTCATGTCCTGTGTTCCTCGAGCGTAGATGTTGCCCTCCGCATCTTTCACAGCAGCAAACGCATCATACTTCCAGTGTTCCTGGAATGAGACAGATAAGGAGGAGTTCCTTTCCCAGTTTCCCCTCGCGCTAGTGGTAAAGAAGACAGTGGGGTTCCAGGGGCGTCTCAGAGTTGGAGTGCTAATCTAAGATCAGGTCCTCCCCCTGTCCATGCGTGACTAATCCTAGATCAGTACTACTCTGATATGCTTTACAAATACATGCCTAGGTCTTTACCTGGTAAACAGGCACAACGTCAGTGTGGGAGTTGAGCAGGATGGACTTCAGAGCAGGGTTGGTCCCCTGCCAGGTCATGATAGACACAACTCTACCGGGGCAGACCTACAGACAGGTGTGAGGAGGACAGAGACAGGAGTTGACATGAGGTCTAGTGTGTAAAGAGTTGAATATCAAAAAGACATGTACCTAACCACACAAACCTCAATTTTCTTCATGGGCAGCCCAAGCTCCTCTGCTATTCTATCCAGGAACCTCAGAGCAGCATCTGTAAAGAGATAAACACAACCCAAGGGCCAAGACTGTTACACCAAGACAAGGTTCATAGTAGTCTCATACAGAAAACCAAAACACATAGGTACAGTAATGAGTAGAATGTGTTGGTCTGAATGTAGCCGGTTTTAAATTAACTTCCACGGTTATAAAACACTCTCTCTCTTCCTGTTTAATAATTACGTTGATTGTGTTTTCCCACCATTAAGACTGACAATCTGTAACCATTACCTTTCCAGCTTGAGTTCAATCAAGGGGACTCTAAACTCATTATTCTTAGTGGCAAAGACTGGAGTTAGGCTAATAGTCAGACACCGAAATAACATAAGGTTTACTGCTATAACCACGGTTGGGGAGTAACGCATTACAAAAAACGAACTGTAATCTGTTATATTACCATCAAAAATATTGTAATTAGATTACAAATACTTTTGAAAAACTACAGAATTACTATTAAGTTCACAAATGATGTTTGCAAAAAATATCTTTACGACACCTTTTTTTCACTCAATGACTTACAAAAACAACATTGAAAAAAGGCGCAAATTTAATTTTGTTTTCCGCCTGAGCGAGTCTGACCACAAATCAGAGATCATGATTGCACACCAAATCCATTTGAAGGATCATGGGAAAAGAGCAGGAATAGGCAACAGTCCAAGCCATGTTTTCCAACGGTGCGACTGCTGTCGACATCCAAAGAATGTACATACAATTTTAATCAACGCTTGGAGGTAAGGACGACAGCAGTGTTGTAGACGACGGGCAATACGGATATCACTTATTGACATCTACAGAGCACAATGACATGAATCAAACTGCTGCCCTCTCATTTAGCTATTTGCACCGTGATTGTTGTGGATGGCTGTTCAAACGTATGAGTACTTTCACCCAATAAATGGTTGATATGAAGAAGTTTAAGGTGCCTGTCAATCATTGTTTTTAGAACCAGTGGAAGCCAGTGAAAATTACACTCTTGCAATAGCTGCACAGTGCAGATACCAGCCTATGGAATAAAAATATGAGGGTGCCTCCTTTCTAAACTCCTCTGTGGTATTGTGCTCCACATCATACTGCTTCTATTGGTCAATCCATAGGCTGAAAGGCCACATGCTTCCCAGCCGAAACAGTATGGTGGAGTGCATGCATATGATGATTCTTTTTTGTGACGTTTTTGTTAGTTTTCGGAGAGCGTTTAGGTTGTTTGGGCACACATTTTTTTCTGGAGGCAAGCCGAATTTCGGGGACGAAGTCTACGCCCCTTCGTCAATGATTGGCCAACAGTAGGGATTATTTAAAAAAATATATATAATCTGTTTCGTTTTTGTGCATGTTTTCTGATATAAAAAATAAAATTAAAAAAACACTACACCAAACATTTTAGTAAGATGTAAAACTGGATGACTAAGATTTCTTTATTTAGATTAATTCTGACTATTTTGAGGAAGTATACTGGCTACGGCGTCTAAAAATGGACAAACAGTACTATTGCCGCTCTTCTCAAATTTCTCAAACTAATGTCTTAAGGGGGAATGCGAGCACACTCGTTCGGTTAGGCACCAGCCGAACTGAAGAATGCTGACGCCTTAACAGACACATTCCCAAAAAGTTACACATTGCAGCTAAGGGGAAAGTAATCAGATTACTTTACTGAGCTTGGGTAATCCAAAAGTTAAACTACTGATAACAATTTGGGCAACTAGTAACTGTAAAGGATTACATTTAGAACGTCATCGTCCCAACCCTGGCTAGAACAAACTGTGCAGACAGAGGAGTAGAACACTGACAGAGAGAAAAGAAACAAGTCTTCCTGACACACTAGTATTAGTCCCAACAGTGACCTATGGACCCTGGACAAAAGTAGTCTGCTATATAGGGAATAGGGTGCCATTTGGATCTCAGCCTAAAGTTAAAGACATGCATAAATTCAAATGTCTTCCCCCGAGAAGAAGTGGACCTTACACCATTGTAGGTAATAATTAGTGGTCCTTCTGTAGCTCAGTTGGTAGAGCATGGCGCTTGTAACGCCAGGGTAGTGGGTTCGATCCCCGGGACCACCCATACGTAGAATGTATGCACACATGACTGTAAGTCGCTTTGGATAAAAGCGTCTGCTAAATGGCATATATTATTATTATTATATTATAACAATTAGACAATTGCTGGCCTTCGGTCAGATTTTTTCCTTTCAGTGTTATATAGTCCAGTGGTAAGGGTTGCAGAATGGATTGTACAGTAGATCAATCATTTATGGTAGCTACAGTGCATTCGTAAAATATTCACAGCTCACTGCACATAGCCCATCTATAAATAGCCAATCCAACTACCTCATCCCCATACTGTTATTTATTTTATTTAGCTCCTTTGCACCCCATTATCTCTACTTGCACACTCATCTTCTGCACATCTATCACTCCAGTGTTTAATTGCTATATTGTAATTATTTCGCCACTATAGCCTATTTATTGCCTTACCTCCCTTATCCTACATCATTTGCACACACTGTTTATATACTATTTCTACTGTAAGTCTGTGTCTTTGTTTGTGTCGCACTGCTTTGCCTTATCTTGGCCAGGTCACAGTTGTAAATGAGAACTTGTTCTCAACTAGCCTACCTGGTTAAATGGTAATGGTGAAATAAAACAATTCAGACCCCTTGGCTTTTTCTACATTGTTATGTTAAAGCCTTATTCTAAAATTGATTGAATAAAAAGTAAATCTACACTTAATAACCCATAATGGTAAAGTGAAAACAGGTTTATAGAAATTTAACAAAGTTTAATAAAAATTTAAAAAACAGATACCTTATTTACATAAGTATTCAGACCCTTTGCTAGGAGACTGGAAATTGAGCTCAGGTGCATCCCGTTTCCATTGATCATCCTTGAGATATTTATAGAACTTGATTGGAGTCCACCTGTGGTAAATTCAATTGATTGGATATGATTTGGAAAGGCACACACCTGTCTAGATCAGGTCCCTCAGTTGACAGTACATTTCTGAGCAAAAACCACGAGGTCGAATGAATTGTCCGTAGAGCTCTGAGACACCAATCTGGGGAAGCGTACCAACAATTGTCTGCAGCATTGAAGAGCCCCAAGAACATGGTGGCCTCGATCATTCTTAAATGGAAGAAGTTAGGAACCACCAAGACTCTTCCTAGAGCAGGCCGCCCAGCCAATCTGAACCATATCTGTAGCACTCCACAACTTCGGTATTTATGGTAGTGGCCAGGCAGAAGCCACTCCTCAGTAAAAGGCACGACAGCACACTTGGAGTTTGCCAAAAGGCACCTAAAGGACTCTGACCATGAGAAACAAGATTATCTGGTCTGATGAAAGATTAAACTCTTTGGCATGAATGCCAAGCATCACATCTAGAGGAAACCTGGCACCATCCCTACGGTGAAGCATGGTGGTGGCAGCATCATGCTGTGGTGATGTTTTTCAGCAGCAGGGACTGGGAGACTATTCATGATCGAGGGAAAGATGAACGGAGCAAAGCACAGAGATCCTTGAGGAAAACCTGCTCCAAAGCACTCAGGACCTCAGACTGTGGTGAAGGTTCACCTTTCAACAGGACAACAACTGTAAGCACACAGCAGGAGTAGCTTCGGGACATCTCTCTGAATGTCTGAGCTGCCCAGCCAGAGTCCGGACTTGAACCCGATCGAACATCTCTGGAAAGACATGAAAATAGCTGTGCAGCAACGCTTCCCATCCAACCTGACAGAGCTTGAGAAGAATGGGAGAAACTCCCCAAATACAGGTGTGCTAAGCTTGTAGCATCATACCAAAGAAGACTCAGCTGTAACAGCTGCCTAGTGCTTCAAAGTACTGAGTAAAGGGTCTGAATACTTATGTAAATGTGATGTCTGTTTTAAAAAACAGTTTTTGCTTTGTCATTATGGGATATTGTGTGTTGATTGAGGGGGGGACCATTTCATTTTAGAATAAGGCTGTAACGTAACAAAATGTGGAAAAAGTGAATTGGTCTGAGTACCGAATGCACTGTAAATAATGCATGATAAGGTCTGGTGGTGGTGGTACACAAACCCTTGTCCACACAGTATGACATTGTGCCATGCTATGTCCCAAATGGCAACCTATTCCCTACTATATGGTGAGAAGTAGTGCACTATATTGAGTGTCAAATTTGGGATGCGGCCATTATCATAAAGGTGAATGCACCAATTTGTAAATCGCTCTGGATAAGAGTGTCTGCTAAATGACTTAAATGTAATGTAAATGTACATCCACGGTATAGCTTAAACACAGATCCATAACTTACCATAGTCAGGCTCTGGGTGGACAGTCCTGAGGCGGAGGTACTCTCTAAACAGGTTCACTGAGGGGTCTTCTCCCGATGTGGCCTGGCCTCCACCACAACCACCTGATCCATCCTTATCAGGCAACATAGTAACTGTCTTAAGCAGGGAGAAAGGAAGCAGGCTCTGAGTGATGTAGGCTACAGGTACACATCCGTGTGTGTATGTATCAGTGAGAGCAGCCCATATGTAGCGATTACTTTTTCCAACAAGCCATTTTGCAAATCAACCACTATATTTTAGTGAACTTTAGCATGGGGACATTGTGCATGCTATGCGAAACACGGCGCAGCCACATTCACATGACTAGCAGTGGAAACCTGCTTAGCTAGCTAAATGCCTCCCAAGCCAAGGATTAGCTAGCTAACGTTAGCTAGCTAAACAATACATTAGTTAACTAGCTAACGTTAGCTAGCTAAACAATACATGAGTTAAACAAGCTAACAGTAGTGTATTAAGCAAAAACGCCAGCGTATGTAAACGTCACACAGAGTAGGATTTCATGAGACCCTTACCTTGATATATCACGACTGACTACGTCACTGAATGAAAGTTCACTGTCACTGTTTACTTGTAGTGATGGGTCGTTCGCGAACGAGTCGGTTCTAGTTCGTCGGTTCTAGTTCGCGAACGAGCCGGCTCGCATATCAGAAGAACCGAATCTATTTATAAAAATATAAACAATTAAGATATGAATAATCTAAATATTTAAATTAATAGAATGAACTAATTCAAAGAACGAAAAAAATAAAATAATAATACAGGCCTAAATGTTCAAGCGCACACATTCGTTCTGACTGTCTTGGCAGCTGACTTGTAACATTCAGTACAAGGGATGTGCAATCGATCTCATTTACATTACATTTACATTTAAGTCATTTAGCAGACGCTCTTATCCAGAGCGACTACAAATTGGTGCATTCAAACATCCAGTGGAACAACCACTTTACAATAGTGCATCTAAATATTTTAAGGGGGGTGAGAAGGATTACTTTATCCTATCCTAGGTATTCCTTAAAGAGGTGGGGTTTCAGGTGTCTCCGGAAGGTGGTGATTGACTCCGCTGTCCTGGCGTCGTGAAGTTTGTTCCACCATTGGGGAGCCAGAGCAGCGAACAGTTTTGAAGCTGAGCGGGAACTGTACTTCCTCAGTGGTAGGGAGGCGAGCAGGCCAGAGGTGGATGAACGCAGTGCCCTTATTTGGGTGTAGGGCCTGAAGAGCCTGGAGGTACTGAGGTGCAGCACCATGGTCTTGTAGCGGATGCGAGCTTCAACTGGAAGCCAGTGGAGAGAGCGGAGGAGCGGGGTGACGTGAGAGAACTTGGGAAGGTTGAACACTAGACGGGCTGCGGCGTTCTGGATGAGTTGTAGGGGTTTAATGGCACAGGCAGGGAGCCCAGCCAACAGCGAGTTGCAGTAATCCAGACGGGAGATGACAAGTGCCTGGATTAGGACCTGCGCCGCTTCCTGTGTGAGGCAGGGTCGTACTCTGCGGATGTTGTAGAGCATGAACCTACAGGAACGGGCCACCGCCTTGATGTTAGTTGAGAACGACAGTTTGTTGTCCAGGATCACGCCAAGGTTCTTAGCGCTCTGGGAGGAGGACACAATGGAGTTGTCAACCGTGATCAATCTCCATCGATTGTTCTAATCGTCGGCATCAGTACCAAAACAGGATACATGTATATTTGCTCAAACGTGTATGTTTTGTAAACTAACAATTACTAAATACATAACTGTTTTCTGAAGTCCTATTAAAGGAAATTTAGCACAATAACAGCACAACTCAAATAGAGGACATGATTGCTTAAGCCATTTAACTTTTGATGCTTTTATTTGTTGTCAAATGAAAAACAAAATCACCTGTTATGTACAAGTTCATTATAAAATAAGTAGTGGTCATTGTCATAACAAAAACATGGAACGGAGTATACTTTTCTGGTTGTAACAGCTTTCCACAGATTTAGTAGATACAGCACTGTAATTGGAATGATCACACAGGACCCGTGCTAGTTTTAGTTTTCTGTTGCAAAACATTTTGCTATGGTGTGCACTTATGAATACGACCCTGGGACTATCTCCCTAGCTCTCTTTACACCTCTTTATCATCATGTCAACTGATTTTTATCATGGAACCAATAATGGTGCCTGTAGAACAATAAATACTTTGAATGTGCATATACTGTACTAGATGCTCTACTTGCCTTTAAAGAGCAAACTTATTTTAGAGTTGCTTTCTATTGAACGGGATGTTAACAAAAGCATCGTAATGGAAGCAACTCCACCGGGGTGACTAGGGGGGGGGCAATTTATCATATCAAAGCAGCCTTTGCCCTGTTATTCCAGAGGTCTACTTTCCTTTTATCTGAATTGCATAATAATCCTCCGCTTCCATGCAAACACAACCCTGTATCGCTCTTCTATCCCACAATGTTTCTTCTCCACTCACTCCAGTTTGCTTGAGAAAGTCTAACAGTGAATGGTGGAACTCCCCAGGTTTATCCATGTAGCGGGCAGGGCGCGCCCCCATCCATTTTCAGGACTGAGTGGTGTAGGAGCTGCATGAGGTTCTTGTGGGACTGGGCCCCCAGGTTGGTGTCCAGTGCTCCGAACACAGAGTACGAGTCTGCATAGGGAAATAGAAGAAAACAGGGATCACAATACGATATATTA
Organism: Oncorhynchus gorbuscha; assembly: GCF_021184085.1. Taxonomy (NCBI): domain Eukaryota; kingdom Metazoa; phylum Chordata; class Actinopteri; order Salmoniformes; family Salmonidae; genus Oncorhynchus; species Oncorhynchus gorbuscha. The sequence goes on along the minus strand of NC_060190.1, from coordinate 22,849,225 downwards.
GTGGAGGGCTGAAAATTTCAAGTAACTTTCCCAACATTTTCCCGAAATCCCAGTTGGAAGATTCCTAGAATCAGCACGGAATAAGTATGAAATCCGGGAATCCTCCAACCGAATTTTGCAACCTTACATTAGTGTTTTAATGTACATTTATGAACATTATTACTTCTCAGACTAGAGTAAAAAAAGAGAGATTTAATTGACACATCAATATCATAAAACAAAGAGGGCATGCTGTTCTCAACAGATAAAAACAGACTGTCATTGTGCCAATGCATTACAGATACTCGTAGCTTCATTCTGCAACCTAGTGGTCATTTTGCATGGATGCACAACATAAACAGGTCGGTTATACAGTGGGGTGCAAAATGATTGGATCCCTTGAAACAGATGAGAAAAAAAATACTCTAAAATAAATACAAATACAGAGCTGTATTGTGTGTAAAAACACGTTTTATATTATACTATTTTATACTAATACAATTGCGAAGATATAGATTTTGTTTAACAAGTAATACAAAATACATGTAAAAAAAATAGGGGTCAAATTTATTTGTTCCCGTTTTTAATACTCCAGCACCCTCCCTTGCGAGAATAACGACACTGAGCCTTTTTCTAAAATGTTTTATGATTGGAGAACACATGGAGAGGGATCTTAGACCATTCTTCCATACGGAATATTTCCAAATCCTTGATATCCTTTATCTGCTCTTATGGACCGCCCTCTTCAATTCAAACCACCAGAAAATATCTCGTCATCCCGACTGCAAAATATGGTGGTAGATCTTTGAAATGATGTCACCAGCAGAATCTGAGATAGAATTTAGAAAGTAGACAGATTTCGGTTTAATGGTTGAGGATGTGCAAGAGTTATTCTCGCAAGGGGAGGGTGTGGGAGTATTGAAAACAGGGGAACAAATGACTTTGACCACTATCTTTAGATTTTATTTTCTTATGTGTTAAACAAAATCGCTTTCTCTGAGCAATTGTATTAGTATAAAATATCGTTTTTTCATTTTTGTGTGTGCATACAATATAGCTCAGTATTTGTATTATTTATTTCATACAGTCTTTTTTGCTCATCTTGATCAAGGAATCCAATCATTTTGGACTCCATTGTAATAACTTTATTTTTTATTTGTAAACATTTTTTTATACATGTAAACAAAACCATATCCTTAGAAAAATATCAAATCTTATTTACTGATAGAGGTGCTCTGTAATTCAATTTAAAACACACAAACTCAGACTGTGTTTGAGCCTAATAAACCCAGCCAAGGATAATCTTAAACCAATCAAGGACTTGCACTAATCCAAGACGACAATATCCTGTTGTTGTTATTGGTGCATTTCTCTGTGCCCAAGACCATTATGTCAGATTCTAACTGGTTAAGAGCAACTATGTAGCCTAACCATTACAAAGTCAATAAAATACAACTATGTATTTATGCTTCATCATTGCCATCTTTCCTACTGCATTTTCATACGGCTTCTGCTGCTACTACTAGTAGCACCACACTAGAAGCTGGCTGGGTCTCACGCCCCAAAATAGCTTATCTAGTTCCTCCCACAATTTACTACATTTTTTTTGCTTTATTGAGGTTTATTTTTATATTGGTTCACTTTATGCCATTTTTGCTAGTGAATCATTTACAATCGCAGATACTCCTTGAGTTGTAATGGACCCACTCTCAGGCCTGTAAAGCTCCTATATAACCCACCTAGACATCCAGCATTGCAGTTCTCGCCTGGAAGCCCTGGTACTGCTGAGGGGTGTAGTTGCGGTTTCCGACAGGGGCTATGGGGATGAAGCCGTGGAGCTGGGCACTGTGTTTCGTGAGGAAGGGGATGGAGTAGTGGCCGCTCATAAATGGGCTCAGCAGCACCGTTGTCCGGACACCCAGTGTCTCCATCATCCTCCCTAGGAGGTCCACCCGGTGCTGAACCATCTTCAGAGCATCCGAGTCTGGAGAGTTTCCAAATCCTGGAGGGAGGAAAGGATTTAGAGAAGAAGGGATAGTGAGAGAGGAGAAGGGGAACCAACTGATAAAGCACTATAAAAAGTGTGAATAAGCATTTGTGGAATTCAATGAGAACCCATGATTCTAACTGGCTATCAGAGGAGGCTGGTGGGACTGACTCTGCCATCAGCATGACGCAACAGGAACCGTGATTCGTCGGACCAGGCAATGTTTTTCCACTCCTCAATTGTCCAGTGTTGGTGATTGCGTGCCCACTGGAGTCGATTCTTCTTGTTTTTAGCTGATAGGAGTGGAACCCGGCGTGGTCGTCTGCTGCAATAGCCCATCCGTGACAAAGATCAATGAGTTGCGTGTTCCGAAATTGCAGTTCTGCACACCATTGTTGTACTGTGACATTATGTCTGTTTGTGGCCCGCCTATTAGCTTGCACAATTCTTGCCATTCTCAATGCCTGCCTGCCTGCCTGCTTAATTTAGTGCCCCATGGCCCATGTGACTCACTGTCTGTAGGGGCGATCTGTTTTTGTGAATGGGGTAGTGTAATAAACTGGCCAAGAAGTGTATGTGATGAGTCACAAGAGTTAGTGCAAAAGGGATAAATGCCGATAGTTGAATAGGTAACCAATAGCTACCTGGACTAACTAATCAGCAGTCTTATGGCTTGGGGATAGAAGCTGTTCAGGGCCCTGTTGGTTCTAGACTTGGTGCATCGGTACCATTTACTGGTGGCTGGAGTCTTTGACAATTGTGCGGACACCACCTGGTATAGAGGTCCTGGATGGCAGGGAGCTCGGCCCCAGTGATGTACTGGGCATCTACCATCTGTAGCGCTTTGTGGTCGGATACCAAGCAGTTGCCATACCTAGCGGTGATTCAGCCAGTCAAGATGCTCTCAATGGTGCAGCTGCATAGTTTTTGTAGGATCTGAGGAGCCAGCTGAGGGGGAAGAGGTGTTGTCATGCCTTCCTCATGACTGTGTGTGTGGACCATGATAATTCCTTAGTGATGTGGACACTGAGGAAATTCAAGCTCTCAACCTGCTCCACTACAGCCCCATCGATGTAGGTGGGGGAGTGCTCGGCCTCCGTTTCCTGTAGTCCACGATCAGCTCCTCTGTCTTGCTGACGTTGAGGGAGAGGTTGTTGTCCTGGCACCACACTGCCAGGTCACTGACCTCCTCCCTATAGGCTGTCTCATCGTCATTGGTGAACAGGCCAACCACCATCGTGTCACCAGCAACCTTAATGATGGTGTTAGAGCCACGCATTTGTGGGTGAACAGGTAGTAGAGGAGGGGACTAAGCACACACCCGGAGGGGCCCCCTCACCACCTGAGGGCGGCTCGTCAGGAAGTCCAGGATCCATTTGTAGAGAGAGATGTTCAGTCCCAGGGTCCTGAGCTTAGTGATGAGCTTTGAGGTTTCTATGGTGTTCAAAGCTGAGCTGTAGTCAATGAACAGCATTCTCACGTAGGTGTTCCTCTTGTCCAGGTGGGAGACGGCAGTGTAAATTGCAATATAGATTGTGTCATATGTGGATCTGTTGGGGCGGTATGGAAATTGGACTGGTTCCAGGGTGTTTGGGATGATGCCGTTAATGTGAGCCCTGACCAGCCTTTCAAAGCATTTCATGGCTACAGATGTGGGTGCTATGGGGCGATAGTCATTTTGACAGGTTACCATGGCGTTCTTGGCAAAGGGACTATGGTGGTCTGCTTGAAACATGTAGCTATTACAGACTGAGTCAGGGAGAGGTTGAAAATGTCAGTGAACACACTTGCCAGCTAGCTGGTCAGCGCATGCTCTGAGTATGCGTCCTGGTAATCCATCTGTTCTCATGCATGGTTCAGTGTTGCGACCATAGAAGGAATTTAGCTAGTCTGGTAGGCTCGCGTCAATCGGCAGCCCGTGGCTGGGTTTCCCTTTTGTAATCCGTGATAGTTTAGGGATATATACGTACGATCACTGTGGGGACAACGTTGTCAAAACACTTATTATTGAAGCCGGTGACTGATGTGGTAAAAGCCTCAATGTAATCGAATGAATCCCGGAACATATTCCAGTCTGTGCTTGCGAAACAGACTTGTAGCTTAGCTTCCGCTTCATCAGACCACTTCCTTATTGAGTGCGTCACTGGTACTTCCTGTTTGAGTTTGTGCTTGTAAGCAGGAATCAGGAGGATAGAGTTATGGTCAGATTTGCCTAATGGAGGGCGAGAAGAGCTTTGTATGCATTTCACCTGTAGTTGCACAGGTGACATGCTGGTAAAAATTAGGTAAGACAATTTCAGTTTCCCTGCTTTGGAATCACCAACCACTAGGAGCGCCGCCTCTGGATGTGCATTGTCTTGTTTCCTTATGGCCCTATACATTTGGTACATACATGAGTGCAGTCTTAGTGCCAGCATTGGTTTGTGGTGGTAAATAGACAGCAAATAAAAATATAGATAACTTTCTTGGTAAATAATATGGTCTGAAGTTCATCATGAGGTATTCTAACTCAGGCGAGCAAACCTTGAGACTTCCTTAACATTAGAGATTGTGCACCAGCTGTTCTTAACAAAGAGACACACACCTACCCCCTTAACCTTTCCCCGAAGCTGCCGATCGGTCTTGACGATGCATAGGAAAAACAGACAGATGTATATTGTCTATGTCTTTGTTCAGCCATGACTCAGAGAAACATAGGACATTACAGTTCTTCAGGTCCCGTTGATAGGAGAGTCTCAAACGGCGCTCGTACAGTGATTGTACGTTCGCAAATAGAACGGAGGGTAGAGGTGGTTTATTTACTCGACGTAGTCTCATCAGGGAGACCGTGTCACGCCCTGACCCGTGAGTTGGGGTGGGCATTCTATGTTTTCTGTTTTTGTGTCTGCACCAGACAGAACTGGTCGCCTATATGTCTCCCAGCCTGGTGAGTCCTTTGCCTGTCACCTGTCCAGAGCTGCCAGTCGCCCTCCTGTCCGGAGCTGCCAGAGTCGCCCTCCTGTCCGGAGCTGCCAGTCGCCCTCCTGTCCGGGGCCCGCTGCGAGGGTCAACTCTGGCAGCTGCGGGGCCCGCAGCGAGCCTAAGGTGGAGCGGGGTCCACGTCCCGCACCAGAGCCGCCACAGCGGATAGATGCCCACCCAGACCCTCCCCTATAGGTTTAGGTTTTGCGGCCGGAGTCAGCACCTTGGGGGGAGGGGGGGGGGGGGGGGTACGCCCTGACCTTAGAGAGACTGTGTGGATTTCTTTAGATATTGTTTATACAGTTGAAGTCGGAAGTTTACATACACATACGTTGGAGTCATTAAAACTGGCTTTTCAACCACTCCACAAATTTCAAGATTTTTTTTATAGTTTCTTCACGTGCAAGCGGCAAAAACCATCACATGCTATGATGAAACTGGCAATCATGAGGCGGCAGGGTAGCCTAGTGGTTAGAGTGTTGGACTAGTGACCAAAATGTGCAAATTCAAATCCCCCGAGCTGACAAGGTACAAATCTATCGTTCTGCCCCTGAACAGGCAGTTAACCCACTGTTCCTAGGCCGTCATTGAAAATAAGAATATGTTCTTAACTGAATTGCCTAGTTAAATAAAGGTTAAAAATGATTTTTAAAATGAGGACAACCACAGGAATGGATGACCCAGAGATACATCTGCTGCAGAGGATAAGTTCATTAGCGTTACCAGCCTCAGAAATTGCAGCCCAAATAAATGCTTCACAAGTTCAAGTAACATCAACTTTTCAGAGGAGACTGTGTGAATCAGGCCTTCATGGTCAAATTGCTGCAAAGGAACCTCTACTAAAGGACACCAATAATAATAAGAGATTTGCTTGGACCAAGAAACACGAGCAATGACATTAGACCGGTGGAAATGTGTCCTTTGGTCTGGAGTCCAAATTGGAGATTTTTGGTTCCAACTGCCATGTCTTTGTGAGATGTAGGTGAACGGATGATCTCTGCATGTGTATTTCCAACCATGAAGCATGGAGGAGGAGGTGTTATGGTGTGGGGGTGCTTTGCTGGTGACACTGTCTGTGATTTATTTAGAATTTAAGGAACACTAAACCAGCATGGCTACCACAGCATTCTGCAGCGATCATTTCTTTTTCAACAGGACAATGACCCAACACACCTCAAGGCTTTGTAAGAGCTATTTTGCCAAGAAGAGAGTGATAGAGTGCTGCATCAGATGACCTGGCCTCCACAATCCCCCGACCTCAACCAAATAGAGATGGTTTGGGATGAGTCGGACCGCAGAGTGAAGGAAAAGCAGCCAGCAAGTGCTCAGCATGTATGGAAACTCCTTCAAGACTGTTGGAAAAGCATTCCAGCTGGTTGAGAGGATGACCGCTTTGCACACTCTTGGCATTAAGGCAAATGGTGGCTAATTGAAGAATCTCAAATATAAAATACATTTGATATGTTTAACACTTTTTTGGTTACTACATTATTCCATGTGTCTACAATGTAGAAAATAGTAAAAATAAAGAAAAACCATTGAATGAATAGGTGTTCTAAGACTTTTTCCCGGTAGTGTATACCAAAATATGATTACGTTCTGATCATTTGAAAATGTATTCACATGACTTGATTCAAGAAATGTGTAATAAAATAATAATGAAACAGTAATCCCATACGTCTAAAGTAAACTAAATATAGTAGAATATCAACAACGCACAGTGTAGACAAACGTGTCCCAAAGATTTTGAACAGCACTGACCCTGCTGTTTGCAGAAGCAGATATATAAAGTGTGTTTCGAATAAATCATTCCGAAAAGGAATTATTATTCTGCGTTTTTTTCGTTCCAAATCAATTCAAGGTACATTTAAAAAATATATCAAATTAATATAGGTGAGTAACTGTTTTCAAATAATTAGTTAATTATTAACAATGACATCTACGAAATCTAGTGACGAGAACGTTATTTTATATCGATCAAGTCCAGCAATTACACTGTTGTTTCTAATCGAACACATTTGTGGGCTGCACGACAACATGGCGGGGTAGCTACTGCAGATAGCAAACGGAGTGATTCGATGTTGTTTTAGGTTTGTATCTGGTAAATTAGTGAAATTATTAGCTATCGTGCGCTCAGGCTCTCTGCGGAAGTTTGGTATTTTAATAGATAGTCACTCAACTTGAAAGTAGTCTGGTTGGATTGAAAACTGAAACAATGGTTCGTTTTTTTAAAGCCAACATCCGCGAAGTTTAGCCACGGCTAGTTAACCTAGATAACAATCCAAATAACATGTAAGTTAAGTCAAACCAAATAATGTAGTTAATTTGGCCATGATAACATTTGAGATCTAGCCGGACGACACAAAGTACAGTATTTCCAGCTGCTCTGTCGTTCGTTAACTAGCTACGACAAGTACATTCATTTCCAATGGAACGCTGCGATTGCCTTGCGAACGTATACATCAAATTGTATGCGTTGACAGACATGGTAGTAGTAGAAGGTGAATGTTAAACTTTTGCTGAACACATATCCAGATGATGCTGTGTACAATTTTGCACAATAACGCTGTCGGTATGATCGAGGCGACACACTGTCATTGCGCTAAATGGTATGGATATGGATATGTGTGCGCAACAAAAGTTCAACACTCCACTGCTACAATTTCTGTCAAGCCGTCTATGCATACAATTTGATGTATACGTTCGATAAATGCAACATTTGTACCAGGTACCAAAACGAAAATTGCTGTTGGTGTGATCGTGTTCAACATTAATTTCCAATGGAATGCTGCGTTGCAGAGGCAGTTGCAGTTTGTTCTGTGTGGTGCGGTGCATACAAGTTGGATTTATCAAAAGTATGCGTAGACTGCTTTACAGAAACGGTAGTAGAAGGTGAATGTTGAACCTTTGTTGCACACATATCCAGATGAGGTGGTGTATCATTTTGCACGTGGACCCTCTAGGTGTTATCGAGGCGTAGCGTTTGGCTGGAGCAAGGAGTCCAAGTAGCCAGGCAATTTGAGGTCCCCGAACACTTGCATTCAGCTTTATCTAACATATTTAAAGAGATAGTTGTTTGTAGAATTATTTTGTGTGTGTGTATGTGCGCTCAGGATAAGACGATAACATGGAGCCCATTGATTTGGAGAGGGAGGACCCTCCTATCTCACTATCTGGATATGCCAATGGCGAGATCATGACCTTGGAGATCTCAGACGTCTCTCCAGACTTGCTTGTTCTCGAGGTAAAGGACAGCAATCTACCTGAAAGTATCCATGGCAGCCTGGACATGGAGATGAATGCTGACTTTCATGAGGATGATGATGATGATGGGCATGGTAAGAGAAGACAGCAAGGCTATTGGGTTGTGGGTTAGGCTAACTTGCGATTTAATTGGGTTATTAACTGTTCTAGAAATACATACAAGGTCAAAAGCATTTAAACGTTGTCCTTGTTGCTTCTGTCTTTTGTAAAGGTTTTGCAAATGTGGAACTCCAGTTCTTTCCCTGTGATGCCTGCGAAGCCTCCTTCACTAGCGAACCGGAGCTGGAGCAGCACTTGATAAGCTCTCACTCAATATGTGATGTAGCAAGTGAGAGAGGAAGACAGAAGGCCAAGTCAATGGAAACAGAAGGTGTCTCACCCCTGCACACCTGCATGTCTTGTGGGAAGGTGTTCAAATATCTAACTTCATTCCGAAAACATGAGGAAACTCATATCAAAGCCCTGTACACCTGCAAGACTTGTGGGAAGGAGTTTAAATACCTAACTTCGTTTACAAAGCACCATGACTCTCACGTTGTACCAAGAACGAGAGGAAGAAGAAAGGGTAAGTCGATCAAAGCAGTTGGCCTAAGTGTCAATAAGAAAATGAAAGGCCTTCACACCTGCAAGCACTGTGGTAAGGAGTTCAAATACGTAACTTCTTTCATAAAGCACGAGAAGACTCACAGGATCACGAGAACCAAAAGAAGCCACAAAAACCAGAGGAAAATTTCAACTTCCAAGATTATTATACGTCTTCAAGGCAATAGGAAAGATGCCACAGAAAGTCATATAAGGGCCAACAAGAAAAACAGGAAGAACAGTGAAGATACTAATGATCAGGATGCATGTATTTTAATATCTTCCGCTGAGCAGCAAACGCCTGACACGAAACGTTCTCCTCCATTTCCTTGTCTGGACTGTGGGAAGATTTTTAAGTTTTTCAAATCTTACCAAAAACACCAGAAAAGACATGCATGGGCACAGGGCAAAAGTGAAGGAGTGCCTCCTAAACAGAAGCACGGATCAGAAGCGAAAGAAAATATTAGATGTCCGGTTTGTGGTAGAGCATTCAACAAGCAAACAACTCGCAACAAGCACCAGAACATTTATCATCTGAAAAATAACTGTCATAAAAACACAAATGCATTAACGTGCTGTGAATGTGACCGCCATTTTGAAAAGGCAGATCTTTTCCAAAAGCACAAGTGCTTCCACCTGCGTAAGCATGTAAAGGCTTTCATAGAGGCAGGTAGGGTGAGCCAAGATGGGGATGTTTTCTATTGTCAACTCTGTGTCCTACAGCTCACCAGTGGACTGGAGTTTGAGAATCATACCAGGGACATACACCCAGACCAGTACCGCAAAATCCTTAAAGCGGTTGGCAATATCATTAAAGACACCTTGAAAGGCTTGCAGCCACGAAGGGTTGACAATCAGTTAACAAGTCGGGAGGAACCTGAAATAAACTTAAACAGTGTAGGAGAGACGGAGGAGGATGGATCGAGACAATTCATTTGCAAGAATTGTGGGGAATATTTCCTATATCGTGTTTCGTTTACATTTTGCGGGAAGTGTTTAAAGGATCGCAAAGACCGCAGGAAAGCATCCAAGGTGTACCACTGCGAGGAATGTGGCCAACACTTTGGCCGAAAGGATCACCTGAAGCGCCACAGCTATTCTCATTCTGGCAGTTCCTTTGTCTGTTCTGATTGTGGTGTTAAATTCAGGGATCCGGGAGAGTTGCGTACACATGAAAAGACTCATCAGGTGAGAAACTACGCCTGCCAGCAGTGTGGGAAGCGGTTTGAACAGGATGAGGAACTGATGTTGCATCGTGAAGTTGCTCACCCAGAACCAGGTGGTTATACATGCCACCGGTGCGGCAAGACATTTAGTACAGTGAAAAATCTGGGAAAACACAGAATGATCCATTCGAATAAAACTCCCCATGTCTGTTCAAATTGCGGTACGAAGTTCAAGAGGCGCGAGCACCTGAGGCGGCATGAGAGCCTGCACACCAACGAGAAACCTCATCTTTGTCATTGTTGTGGTGATACATTCGGGCGGAAGGAGGACCTAAACACCCACCTCGGTAAAATGCACATCATATCAAGACATTTTCTTTGTAAAGCTTGTGGTACAAGTTTCAAGGACCGTAACGCTCTCAGGAGACATAGGTATCACGCTCACACTAAGGCTGGCAAGGTGTTCCAATGTGAGGCGTGTGGCCTAAGCTTCGGTCGGGTGGATCATCTGAAGCGCCACAAGCACACACATTCCACTGAAAGACCCTTCTCATGCTCAATGTGTTACAAAGTATTCCACCGGGCAGACAACCTCAAGAAGCATGAAAGAAATCACAGGAACAAGTGGTTGGAATACCTGAACACTCACCGCCACAAAACGCCCAAGCAGGAGAGCAGATTTTCTGAGAGCTCCAAGTGGAAACTGCGTCGATCTGAAGCATCGGCCCTACTAAAGCTTATCCAGAGTCACTCCAAGCAGCAGCAACATATCTGCTACGTTTGTAAAAAGACTTTCAGGGGAATTTACTATCTAAGGAGGCACCGTCTACTAAACTGCTGTGTACAAAGAAATAAAATTGATTCATTCCGGTATGGGACTGTTAAATAACCTACTTTGGGGTTGATAATCTGACTGATTTTAGAGGTGAAACTTCATTTTATTTTGTAGAACTTGGTGTGTTTTTGTATACAGTGAGCTGTAGAGCTGGGACGATAAACTGAAAATGATCCACACCGATCGCTTATCGCAGGGATTGAGCTGATATCGTTCATTAAGATAAGTATCCTATACTAGAGAAATGTGACGTTTGAAATGAAATACGTTTGCTAATATGGGTGATTGTTAAGGGGACAATTGATGGTTACAACCATCAAACTAGGAGAAGTAGTACTAAACAATCTTTTTTTTTTAAACGGTGGTGCACATCGTTAGAAACTTGTCGTGCGATTTTTATCGTTATTGCATCAATTCAGGCAATTAATCATATGGATTTTTTTTTTATCCATATCATCCAGCTCTAGTGAGCTATGGCTTGCTGTATCTTGTATTGTCATGCATTTTCACAATGAAAATTATAACCTTAAAATTATTTATTTTGTCTTGTTTCCTGTATCAAATACACCCCCCATTCATATCTCCAAATATCCTTCAACATACTGGTATTGTTATAGTAGCAGTTAGGAAGCTTGCATGCATACTTTGTAGTATAGTTCTTACTCTTTACTCTTTTGTATTACTTTGAAAGTGAACAATGAATCACATGTCAATTACATGCAAAAAAAGATGGTGTAATAAAGAGGAATCACTTTCCTTTCTGTTCCAAATTGTCCACATGGTGGAGATCACAGAACATTTTTGTGGCCCAGGCTTCTATATTAAGGAAAGATTAGACTAGGGTGGTTTTGTGTTCAACCCTTACCATCCAGATCTGGCATGTCACAGTCTTTGTTTTTCCCCTCTTAAAACAACTGGTACAAGGGCACAGAAAATGTCCCCAAAAAGTAAGGATACATATTTTCCTGTGAATGTACACATTTTATATTCCGGGAATAAAGATCCTGTGAAAAGCCTAAGATTTAAATGGCTTTAATTACAATATGTTGCCACTATGACATGTTTTTATTTATGTTTTGATGAAAAAATACAAAAAAACTAATAGCAGTCTTGCAAGCATTCATATACTGAAGAAAAAAATAAATGCAACTATTTCAAAGATTTTACTGAGTTACAGTTAATTTGAGGAAATCCGTCAATTGAAATAAATTCATTAGGCCCTAATCTATGGATTTCACATGACTGGGCAGGGGCGCAGCCAGACCCACCCACTGGGGAGCTAGGCCCAGCCAATCAGAATCAGCTTTTCCACACAAAAGGGCTTTATTACAGACAAATACTCCTCAGCACCCCTCAGACGATCCCGCAGGTGAAGAAGTTGGATGTGGAGGTTCTGGGCTGGCGTACTTGACTTACTGCCAAATACAAAAAAATGTTGGATGTAGCTTATGGTAGAGACATGAACATGGCAACAGCTTCCTGCAGTCAGCATGCCAACTGCACGCTCCCTCAACTTGAGACATCTGTGGCATTGTGTTGTGTGACAACGGCATATTTTAAAGTGGCCTTTTGTCCCCAGCACAAGGTGCACCTGTGTAATGATCATGCTGTCTAATCAGCTCCTTGATATGCCACACCCATCAGGTGGATGGATAATCTTGGTAAAGGAGAAATGCTCACTAAGAGGAATGTAAACAAATTTGTGCATATGGAACATTTCTGGGATTTTTTCTTTCAGCTCATGAAACATGGGACCAACAAGTTACATTTATAGTTTTGTTCAGAGTATAATCTATTGATTCATGGAATTCACATCTTGTCCACACATTCCCTTCAATATTCCAATTGTACACACAATGGTATTACATGTGCCAAAACATTGGATCAACTTTTACCGGGGGGTCCCTAAAGAAGCAGAGGCTCAGTCTGGTTTTAGTTATAAAACAAGGCTCACTCTGTCCTCTCAGCCCAATATTGCTTTTTGGAAGAAAAAAAAAAAATGGAGGGAAAAAAAGAAGGTAAAAAGGCACAGAGGGGAGGAGCCCAAGGAACAGCTACCAAGTGGCAAAGGCCCTCACATGATAACATCACAATGTTATAGTTGTTTTTATGATGACATGGTAAAATCCTACAAAAACTCAATTTAGTTCTCTATACTTCTGTAGCTCAGTTGGTAGAGCATGGCGCTTGTAACGCCAGGGTAGTGGGTTCGATTCCCGGGACCACCCATACGTAGAATGTATGCACACATGACTGTAAGTCGCTTTGGATAAAAGCGTCTGCTAAATGGCATATATATACTGATCATTCATGGGTCACAAACATTTGAAACAGCTCACCCTTCAACACGTGGCAAGTGATTCAACTGACTCACCATGATGTAAATAATGACAGAACAGCATAAATTCAAATTCATTGAGAACCTTTTTATATTTCAAGTTTAATGTAAATAACTACTAATTACATCCAATCCACATGTGACAGTAAGTGAGAAGCATGTTTGGGACATAAATAAGAGCAGTGAAGATTACCAACACAGAGCCCCCTGGAGGTCTGACTGTGGTCCCCTGAAAAAGCACCCCGGGGGTCATGTCTAGATGGGATACAGCTTGTGAAATTGATGTCAAAGTAGATTTTTTGTGCATTTCAGCAAACCCACCTATTTCTCCTAACCTGCTGTGTAAGTTATCCTAAACCTGTTACAAAAAGTAAATTGACAAAAGCTGTATTCCTTCTAGATAAAAACCACGCACGAGAGGCCAGAGCCATTTTCAAAGGAATTTTGGTTTCAGGCAACAGAAGGAAGAATAGAGTAGAAACAAATGGCAAAATGAGCAAAACAGTGCTTTCAGTTTTGGTTTGCAACCCTCACAGAACCTCAAATAACATCTACAAAAGATAGATGGTAGAGGCACCAGAATAAGGATGACAGACATGTTAGGCCAAACACACTTTTCGAAAAGGCACTTCACACTGGCATACCGTGTCATCTGTGCCGATGTCTGTTCACAAATGTCAAAGAACAGGTTGGCTAAAAATATGAATTGAAAATGATTAGATGAGTCTTTCTTGCTAATGTGATTAAAATGTTGCAAAAGCAGTGCATGTGACACAGAAAGACAAGCTATATAGATTAAAGGAATTCTTTGCCACAATGCTAAGCCTCACTGAAGCTCATGAATATTCCAGAGTCAGTTCCAAATATTCCAGTTATTTTCCACCACAACATTAGACTTTAAAAAATAAGGCTGTAGAAAAAGAGATTGTTACAAAAAGATAAACTTTTTTTTTTTTTTTTAAAGATTGCGTTTTTCCTTGTCCTATCTGCAGTTCTGCTAGATCAGAGCTGGGTGAAGGTATAGCCGTCTAGCCGAGAGGTAGGACTATCCAAGCACAGCGCTGGTCTCTTTGGACAAAAGCTTCACAGTGGAACAGTCTCCGTCGAAAAGTTGCATTCTTGTTGTATGGTGCGTTAGTTTCTGTTGAGGTTTCTCAATTCCCTCAGTTCCACATACGGCGAGAGAGAGAGGAACATTCTAACAAACTAGTCTCACTAGTCGTAACCTTACTAGTTTTTATATATTTTTTTTATTTAACTAGGCAAGTCAGTTAAGAACAAATTCTTATTTTCAATGACGGCCTAGGAACAGTGGGTTAACTGCCTTGTTCAGGGGCAGAACGACAGCTTTGAACCTTTTATCTTTACCTAGTTCGGGGAGTCGATCTAGAAACCTTTAGGATACCTGCCGCCCGTAGTAACCTTACAACCTCTAAATGAAACACTTCACACAGACTCACTCAATATACAGCTGAGGTCACCATTCATACACATTACAGACATCTTAGTTCTCGTTCTGGCTGCTAGCTCTAGATGTCTTCCAGCTCTGGTGAAGGGAAGGATAGACCAGTCCAGCATATACCTTCCTTTCTACCTCACAGCACTCACAATAAAAACATCAAGTCAAAAATGGAAGGCCTATTGTTTTCCCACTTCACATGCTGTCCCTTTAGCTTGTGTGGGTAACTGAAGGATACTGAGGAGCATCTTCAGTCCCCTCCTTCACCCTGTTGACAGATGACACTCCCATGTCCTCTTCTCCATATGGATCAGTCCCACAGAGCAGCTAGAGCCCACCCCCTACCAGGAATCCCCGAGGCCCAACAGAGGCCAGGACCAAGGCGTGGTTGTTTCCCCCCATATTGCACGTAGTCAGCTCCTGCTCACCTCCCTCAGTGGAGCAGAGTGAGAAGCCCCAGAGGGAGCAACAGGGTCAGCACAGACCAGACTCCCCAGACAGGGGCGGCAGCACTCTTCCCCAGCTCTCTCTGGGCACAGCCCTCGCCCTTGTACCCGCTGTAGCACTGGCACTGGAAGTGTTGCCTGTACCTAGCCAGCTCCCCCTGATCTAGCTGACCTGTCACCTTCAGCCTGCCCCCCTGGACGCTGATGCTGTGGGTGACAGGGTTGAGGTGCAGGTAGGCGTCAGTGTCTGAGAGCGTGCGGAGGCAGCGGCCATGGGAGGTGCACAGCTGCTGGCTGCACAATTCTGCTGCCGTAGAGACGTTAAGCAGGTACCGTCCAAGCGGACCACGTAGGTAGTCATTCAGACTGGAGCAGCTGGCCTGAGGGAGGAGAGCGAGAGAGTGAAACACGGGTGCAGACTCAGAATGGACAAACACATGTCAACATTTAAATTGTGGATAGACGGACAGGATATAGTTGTTCCAGAGGGGAACACCAGGGGTGTATTCATTAGTCAGATTCCGTTGTCTGTTGCAAAACGTTTTACAATGGAAATCGTTGACTCCGAACAGAAAACGTTTTGCAACAAAAACCTGATTCTATTGCAACAAAAACCTGATTCTATTGAAAAAAAAATACATGTAGGTCCCTCCCAGTTTCGTTCTGTTTTCGCTGTTGGCTTCAGTTTGGTTCCTGCGACTAATGAATACACCCCAGACTGATGACTCAAAATCATAATGCATAATCTATGAATTGTCAAATAGGGGGGGTGTGTCCCAAATGGAACCCTATTTCCCTACAGGGCATTGGTCAAAAAGCAGTGCACTATGTAGGAAATAGGGTGTCATTTGGGAAGCACACCAAATGGTATCATTCATAGAGAATGAATAGTTTGAGTCACTTTATAAGGAATAGGGAATTTTCAGGGAGAACACTCACATTGCTGCTGCTGTAGGTACGTTATAGAGGCGAACACCAGATTGATGACAAACTAGACTATGGATAATCTATTCGTGATCAAAATTGCTCTTGAAGGAGAACACTCACTTTGCTGCTGGCGTAGGTATGATCTCCCCAGACGATGACCCCAGCTGCTCCCAGGGCTACACTCTCCCCAATGGTGGACACCAGGTCTGTCTGCAGAAACACACACACACTCAGTCCGGCAGCACATTATGAACACACTTGCCACGTTTGAGATAGACTACATTGCAGCCAGCGACCACAGACAGATCTACAAATCATAAATGAGTGGTCATTCATAACATAAGGTGATTTGTAGTTCAGTCAGTGGCTGACCACTACGACATTGAACGTAAATCAATCTGAAACACACACCCTGCCCTCTATGAACAGGAACATGTCATCATTTAGTTAACACTGACCAGCTGAGCTCACCCACACCCTTTACAGTTCATGTCTGCGTCCCAAATTGCACTCCCATTCCCTTCAAAGTGCACTACTTTTGACCCATAGAGCTGGCTGGCAGGTAGCCTAGTGGTTAGAGAGTTGGGCCAGTATCCGAAAGTTTGCTGGAGCGAATCCCCGAGCTGACAAGGTAAATATCTGTCGTTCTGCCCCTGAACAAGGCAGTCATTGTAAATAAGTATTTGTTCTTAACAGACTTGCCTAGTTAAATAAAAAGAGAGCTCTGGGTCAATAGTAGTGCACTATCTAAGGAATAGGGTGCCATATGAGACGCATTCCCATTATACTCAACATTCGGAATCATCCAATCTATTCTCAAGACACCCGGATTTAAAACAGACACCAGATGCGTCACTCTCCCACGCACATTCTTTCGCGCCGACACACTCGTTCAACATGGAGAGATCTAGGGCAATTATATCATGGAGTCGTCAGTTCAGACACACTCTAACGAAGAAATTAAGCATGGAGTCGATAGGCCTGTAGGCTAACCATGACGCCTCATTCATTGAGAATATTCCGACACGCAAAAAAAACGTCTCGGTCCGTCTCCCATCCAGTGTGAAGAGTGGTCCAGTGGGAAAGTAAACACTGACGCCCCGGCTGCCTGACAGCACCCCATTCATCCAGTCAGATAGACACACTAGTACCAACCTCTCCAACATCACCACCAGACACAAAAATTGCCAAAAGACTCCAGCCACCTGAGACATGGACTTTTCTCCATAGCCCAGCAGGCGGTACCGGTGCATCAAGGCTCAAACCAACAGACTCCTAAACAGCTTCCATCTCCTGGCCATAACACTGTTGAATGGCTAACAACTACTGCTCCTCCTCATACTTACGCTGCTGCTGCTAAAATGATTATTGATTTGATTTATTACTGCCACTATGCTGTTGTTCATCAATTGCCATTAGTATCTATGTATCCTGCTACTGGTCACTATTACTCCTGTTTACATGTATATACAATATATACACAGTGTACAAAACATTAGGAGCATGACAGACTGACCAGGTGAAAGCTATGATCCCTTATGTCACTTGTTAAATCCACGTCAAATCAGTGTAGTTGAAGAAGGATTTTTAAGCCTTGAGGCAATTGAGACATGGACTGTGTATGTGTGCCATTCAGAGGGTGAATGGGCAGAACAAAAAATGTAACTGCCTTTGAACGGGGTATTGTAGTAGGTGCATGGCGCAACGGTTTGAGTGTGTCATGAACTGCAACGCTGCTGGGTTTTTCACGCTCAACAGTTTCCTGTGTGTATCACAGCCAGAAGAGGACTGGCCACCCCACATAGCCTGGTTCCTCTCTAGGTTTCTTCCTAGGTTTTGGCCATTCTAGGGAGTTTTTCCTAGCCACCGTGCTTCTACACCTGCATTGCTTGCTGTTTGGGGTTGTAGGCTGGGTTTCTGTACAGCACTTTGAGATATCAGCTGATGTACAAAGGGCTATATAAATACATTTGATTTGAAGAATGGTCCACTACTTCAAAGGACATCCAGCCAACTTGACACAACTGTGGGAAGCATTGGAGTGAACATGGGCCAGCATCCCTGTGGAGTGCTTGACACCTTGTAGAGACCATGCCTGATGAATTGAGGCTGTTCTGAGGGCAAAAGAGGATGCAACTCAATATTAGGAAGGTGTTTAATGTTTTCAGTGTATAAACCTGCTACCAGTCATTTTCAGTTCTGTTTACATGTACAGTATAACAACTATAAATGTCGAGAAGCCTATCAATTCATTTGTGACTCTAGTTAGGGTAAGAATCAGTTGCTTGAGACAGTATTTTGTGCGCCGCTATGTGCATGCACACCCGCTATCTGCACGTGTGTGTTATTGGAAAGTTGGCGATGGGTAATGATATTTGGAGTAGAAACCGCAGACAGACAGACCTATGTAGGTTTCTGGGGAAACACAGGCGACTCTGTTGCTGGACACGAGTGTGTGAGTTCTATATTTAGCACCTGGCATATTATGTAAGCCATGGGCTTTAAAAAAATAATTAAAAGAGAAAAAAGGAGAGGGGCACATTCTAGGAGCGCAGCTGCAGTCATTTTATAACCAACGTTTCGACGGGGTATAAAGCCTTTAACACTGTATGTGGTCTTGACATCACAGAGAGGCTCCTCTCATCAACCCTGTTTAAAAATCGGAGAGCATGTTGATGATGGATCGTTAGATTTTTAGGCCCTGTCAAGAGTAACACAGTGCTTTGCAAGACCAGAAGGAACCGGTCTGTGATTATCCACATCGCTCAGAAAGACCGCACACTGATGCTCTTGTGGAAACGTGATTGGCTGCATCTACACAGGCAGCCATATTCTGATTCCCCCCACTTCTTATTTTATTATTTGAAACTGTGACCTGGCCAAGATAAAGCATAGCAGTGTGAACAGACAACACAGAGTTACACATGGAGTAAATAATAAATAAGTCAATAACATAGTAGAAATGTTTCTTATCTATATATATTGTGTGCAAAAGGCATGAGGAGGTAGGCAATAAATAGGCCATGGGAGTGAATAATTACAATTTAGCAGATTAACACTGGAGTGATAAATGATCAGATGAACATGTGCAGGTAGAGATACTGGTGTGCAAAAGAGCAGAAAAGTAAATAAATAAAAACAGTATGGGGATGAGGTAGGTAAATTGGGTGGGCTATTTACAGATGGACTATGTACAGCTGCAGCGATCGGTTAGCTGCTCAGATAGCAGATGTTTAAAGTTGGTGAGGGAGATAAGTCTCAGCAAGAGCAACATCATTGATATATACAGAGAAAAGACTGCATGGCTGCGTTTATACAATTCTGATATTTTTGTTCACCAATTGGTCTTTTGACCAATCACATCTGATCTTTCCACATCCAATCTTTTTCGGAGCTGATCTGATTGGTCAAGACCAATTAGTGAAAAAAATATCAGAATTGTGTAAATGCAGCCATGCAGTCACACACTCACTAAACTAAGAAAATGCATTGAGGTGCAGAAGACCAGAGATGGCTTTTAAGTGCATCTTTTTATTGATGAAGAAAGCGGACTCGAACAGGCTGGAAAAAGATGGCGGAAGCGGACGATGAAGTGGATTCTGAATCTAACGGCGGTAAAATCAAGGAGAATTGGAGTATTGTCCAAAAGAATGGAAAATGGAGCAAAGTAATGTACAGTGATGAGAATGTCCCTTCGTATCTTGTAGGAGCATGGTTTGTTAATGAGGAGCAGTTGAGCAGAGTACCAATCTTGAAGAAACCATTTGAGCTATCCAAATTGGTGGAGAGAGTGATGGGTAAAGTGAAGGCTGTGAGGTTCACGAGAGGCAGGCTTGTTTCGATTTTTTGTGCTTCTGCGGATCAGAAAGGAACGCTCCGTTGCGCCTCACCCGATTTGATAAGTTGAAAGTGTCCCTTCGGAACATGGCACCCCTTAAGGGGGCTATAGCTGGCGTCTCGAGGGGTTATATTCCTGGAGTGCTTGATGCACGTCGGATGAATCGTGTGGTGAATGGTGAAAAAATTAACAGTCTATATGGCAGTTACATTATATGGAGTTTCTCCCTGCAGTTGGGATATAGAAACTACAGTCAGTCAGAGCATTTATCCCAAGACCAATGCAGTGTGATCATTGTAAAGCTTTTGGGACATGTTTCAAGTTTTTGCAGAAGGGAGAAGCCCGAAATGTCCAAGTTGTGGAAAAGATCATATCGTGCTTTTTTAAAATTAGGAAATGTGACATGTTGCAATTGTGGTGGGAACCATGAAGCTACATATTTCGATTGCCTGACAAGGGTAAAAGAGAATGAGGTGTCCAAATGCAGGGCTGTCCAGAGCATTTCATATGCAACAGCTGTTAATGGTTGAGGGTTTGAATGGTGCTCCTGAAGAGTCCATGGTGGTGGATAGGCCTTCAATGCAGGCTGCAGGGGTTACCTTTCACCAACAGGACCCATATATTTTAAAGGTTAAGAAGGTGGATTTTATGGCCTTTATAGCTATGGTATTAATGGCACTGCCAAGGTGGAGAGAAGGTCCAGGAAGATAGATATTGTGGATGCGGTGGAGTTCCATGGAATATTGGCACAAGCTGTACCACCCTCTCAGGCCCTAGAACCCGGGAAGGAAGATGTGAAAGAAGGAAGAAGTGGGAGTTTTGTTTATGTCAATGTACTATTTTTTGGGGGGGTGGATTAAGTTAGGGAAACTATCACATATGGATTTTCTTTGTACCTCGTTTTTGTTTTTAACCTGTCCAGTTGGTTGAGGCAATATACCTTTTTGGGTTGTAGTCCGCCATAAAACCCACAGAAGAATAAACTGAGAAAAGCAGCTATAGTAACAGTCCACTGAGAATGTCAAAAGCTACTGTGCGCCTGGCTGACTTCTTACTGGAATAACAATAACAGTGATATCAGGTTTCTGCACAGCACAGGCTACTGTTGTGGTGAGTAGCCTAATATCTATAGGTTAAGAATTAGATGACGTCAGCCCTCACCTCAGTCAGCGGAGTCAGCTCATTGGCATACGTAGGCCGGGTGTAGACGAAAACGGGCCGTGCAACCCCGTCGCCCGCCGAAGCCAGCCGCATCCCCTCCTTCACCCGGTTCCGGACAAACTGGCGCCCGAACGTGGTAGAGCGCAGCACCGTGCCCATGTAGACGGAAGGGAACAGAGCCGTGCTCTCAGTCCACAGCCAGGTGAGCTGGTCATTACGGGCCACATCCACATCAGGGCAGCGGCCTGTGTAGTTCTTCAGGCCGCTCCGGTAGTCGTGGTTGTAGCAGTCTGGGAACAGGTAGAACCCCCACAGTTGGTTAGGCCGCAGGCTCTTAGCCAGCCTGAGGGTTTCCAGCATGAACTGTCGGGCCGACAGCTCAAACTCCTGTTGAGCCACTTTCCCCACTCGCTCCGGGGACCAATCCATGTTTTTCTTGGCCACTAGTTTCCGGGATTGGTCCCGGTATACGTTCTTGACATCCCAGTTGCGGATCCATAGCGGACGCCACTCCTCCCAATCAATTACGGCGAGGCCTTTGGCGTTTGGTTCGCGGATGTATTTGTGCACACCTTCGGGCATCTTCTCCTGGTGCTGCGTGAGACTGGCGGCCTGAGGGATTCCACCGTTCACCGCGGTGCCGTCACGCTCGTAATACGGGTACAGCCCTAACCGGTCCTTATAGAAGATGGTGAGGTTCTGTCTGACGAAGCCCTCGTTGGGCGAAGCTACGATCTGGAACTGCTCCAGCGGGAAATGCACACCGTGCCGGGGGCCACAGTCCTCCGTTGGGGCATTCCAGGCGAGGAGCAAAGGCTTCTGGGAGAACAGAGGCCATCTAGTGGGCTTCAGCTCTTCAGCTCGGAGGACATTCCTGGGAATGAGCAGAGCCAGGAGCAGCAGCCAGGGAAGCTGGCCAGTCAGGGCCAGGAGAGTGTGAAGCGCTAACCCCATGACCACCTTCTCTGCCCTGGAAGAGAGACACAATGACAATGCAGATCTTTAAAAACACAGCCAACGGAATCAGTCTCTCCAGTTAGTTTCTCTGTATAGACTATATAAATTTGGCCTTGATCCAAAGTAAGCTATTGCTGAATGAAAGGGTATGTTTAGTTACTGTATACTGTCTCTTAGGTGCCCTCACAAAAACAATTTCTCACTGTGTTGTGTAATAATTACCCTTGAGCAAGAGTGGGTGTGTTATCGACAGCAAATCTTTCACACGCTGATTGGCACACATATACTGGAAATTACCATCCAATATGTCAGGGTATAATAACATGTAAGATAGAGGGACATTTAAAATTACATTTTGGTACTCTACTAACATTGATTGATTAAAGGTAATGTAAGCCTTAGGGCTGACCCCAATTAGTCGTTAGGCTGTTGGTCGACCAAGATTGTTTTAGTCGAGGTGGAACAAATATATATACACACAGTACCAGTCAAAGGTCTGGACACACCTACTCATTCAAGAGTTTTTCTTTATTTTTACTACTTTCTACATTGTAGAATAATAGTGAAGACATCAAAACTATGGAAACATGTAGTAACCAAAACAAAGAGTTTCGACAGGGTATAAAGCCTTCTTCAAAGTAGCAACCCTTTGACAGTTTTGCGCACTTGACATTCTCTCAACCAGCTTCATGAGGTAGTCACCTGGAATGCATTTTAATTAACAGGTGTGACTTGTTAATTTGTGGATTTTTTTCCTTAATACGTTTGAGCCAATCAGTTGTGTTATGACAGGGTAGGGGGGTATACAGTAGGTAGCGCTATTTGGTAAAATATCCAAGTCCATATTATGGCAAGAACAGCTCAAATAAGCAAAGAGAAACAACAGTCCATCATTACTTTAAGACATGAAGGTAAGTCAATACTGAACATTTCAAGAACTTTGAACATTTCTTCAAGTGCAGTCGCAAAAACCATCAAGCACTATGATGAAACTGGCTCTCGTGAGGACCGCCACAGGAAAAGAAGACCCAGAGTTACCTCTGCTGCAGAGGACAAGTTCATTAGTTACCAGCCTCAGAAATTGCAGCCTAAATAGATGCTTCAGAGTTCAGACATCTCCACATTAACTGTTCAGAGGAGACTACATGAATCAGGCCTTCATGGTCAAATTGCTGCATAGAAACTACTACTAAAGGTCACCAATTAGAAGAAGAGACTTGCTTGGGTCAAGAGACACGAGCAATGGACATTAGACCGATGGAAATCTGTCCTTCAATCTGATGAGTCCAAATTTGAGATTTTTGGTTCTAACCGTGAAAGGGATAAATGTAATGCTCTGATCCAATGGAAACATCATAAAATTGGTCTACCTGATTACTTCTCATCAGTGCTGGACTTGGACTGAAATAGGTTCCAGTTGTCATTTTGGGTACTGGTACTGTTTATACTTAGATTGTATGAGCTATACAATACTTTTGAGCTAATAAGAGGAACAGGAGCTCAAGCAGGAGAAAATTTGCAGTGCCGGTACTCAGCTCCGGTTAGCTCCTGCCCAAGTCAAGCACTGATTCTTATCCCTTGTGAAAATAGCCTACAGCTTTGTCTGTCACGAGCTCACTGCCGCTGGAAACTGAGGGCCCAGAATATTTTATACAATGTTTCAAGTTTGCTAGCACAAGTTTCGTGCCTGACCCAAGTTAATACAATGTTTCAAGTTTGCTAGCACAAGTTTTGTGCCTGACCCAAGTTAATACAATGTTTCAGGTATGCTGCAGACAGGCCATGTGTAGCCAATGTGATGTATAGGATATTTATTTTTAGGATATATATATTTTTTCTACCTGCAGGCTGCAATGTTTTTATTTGTTGGCTTTATTTAGGCTATTTTTACATAGTTGGCAATGGAAGTAACTTTTTAGGTTAGTATCATTTTCATTTAGATAGAATTTTGATGAACCACATTACAATGATTTTGAGATATGGAGATGTTATTACAAATTAAATTAAACTGTTTCACGAAAAGGTTGCCGCCTCATGTAGCCTATCATCAGCAACTTCAGGAGAGTAATGGCAGTCTGCAAAAGCCAGGAGGAAGTTGGGTCAGGTTTAGTTTTTTATTTAGGTTATCTGGATCTCTGGCACCCTCTTAAGGAATTGGTCTTATTCATCAAATGGTAATCTTAAAGCATCAGACAAGCTCAATGCATATCATTTATTTTATTGAAACACATAGGTTCTGTCTATATGGAAAAATACACGTTAAAAATATTTAATTATAGACGACTTTCAGTCCAACAATATATATATATATATTTGGGGGGGGGGGGGCAGCCCTAGTAGGTCTACAGTAAAATGACTCAAATAAACACATAGGCAAAGAGACAGACACAAAACTGACTGACAATGCATGGGGATATTATACATCTTATTTCTGTCCATGTCCATGTAGACAAATACTGATGACTGCATTTGACCTTGCATGGCAATCAGACTGATACCTTTGGTTCACAGTCAGATTAATTCCGTACGTGTTTGGAAAATTGCCTCCTACAAAGCCAAAATGATTGATAAAATTATATTTTAACTTACCATACCGGTTTTCCAGTGCGGTTGTCCCTTTTGCAGGTAGGAATGTAAGACAATATATACACACAGGAAAGTATAATTAAATAAACGTTTAAGTGCCTTCAGTGTGCTCAGAGTTCTATCACATGAAGCATGCACATAACCATTTTATTGGCATGTATGCATGCTTTTTTTTGTCTTGTGAGCATGATTCCGGTGATCGAACTCTGGATGCACTACAAACGCTTTGAAAAGTTGGTAATTATACTTTCATATGGCTATATTGTCTCACATTCCTATCTGAAAAAACCCAGCCACATGGAACACCGGTAAAGTCAAAAATATAATTGTATTCAACACTGTCTTGTAGGCCTAGAGGTCGCGAGAGGAAACTTTTATGATCCAAACGCTCATTTCTGCCGGACGTAGAACTGAATGCAATTAAAGTTTTTGGTGTCAATGTCTGCTGCCTTTGACACGATCCGAATAGAACAATACACTCAAATGTAAAACCAAACCAGCTCGCCAGTTAACCACAATGTGATTTGTCTGAATAATTATCATTAAACGAATACGCTTGTGAAGTAATTAACGTTAACGTTATATGAATACGACATTTACCACAAACGCATTCGAGCACACGTCGTAGCGGTAAACGCCGACAAAAGTTAGCAAGAGCTAGTTTTCACAGTCCTGCGTTTACGTATTACTACATTGTAGCCAAACACAATATAACGTTACAGTGTATGATACAGTTTACGAACTGGGCAATAATATCACACTACTCGCTCAAAATGTAGCCATACTTAGTTGACCAAGTGATTCTGACCTGTAGCACTCGACTCTCTCAGGTCCCAGGACGCCGGTTTATTCCACTCGTGTGGTTTCAAACAAAAAACGAGATAGACGACTCTGCCGAGTTCCTGGTAAACATATCATTCTGATGGAAATGTTCCAGCAGTTTTCTTACTGACAACATATTATATTTCGTGCAAAATCCTATGTGGCCTACGTTACTAAATGTTCGGCATTGAGCCCAGTTCCAACTTCCAAGTAGATAAAGTATTCCGAGGTGCTACGAGTTCAGCACTGCTCGTTCTATTCTACGGGAAATGGGCGATACGTTTCGAAATTGACGTCAATGTTTAGGCTACTTTGTCTTACCGATCAATAAAACATCTATGTCAGTGGTCTAATGAATGGGGGGGTGAAATGTGTATGTTAAAGCAATACTAATGTCTTTCTGTGGCGTTTTTGGTTTGATATTTGCTTCCGATTACACCCCTTAAATTTCAATAGTGGTTTAGTCTTCCAATTTCGCTGAGGAAGGGATATTACTGGCACTGCTTGAGCTGAACTACTGTACAACGACTACTAGCTGGCCTAATAATACCAGCATCACATTACAGTAGTGTGGATGTCCACTCTAAACGAGCATATAAACATTATTGGCGGTAGATGGCTTGTTAGTCTGTGTGTGTGTTATAATTCAATCACAATATTGTATGCCTTACTGATAATTTTCTGGGAGGGAACTGAAAAGCTATGTGATCATAGCCACCCGTTCCAACTTTTCAGGAAACTGCAATAAAGCTTGCAGCAATAAAGCGTACAGCTGTGTAACGACATCCTTTCATCCACGGTTCAACCCCTAGAAAGTAGGATGTCAGCTGTCTTTGAGTTTGCTGTGGACATAGCTGCTGTTCCTGAAAGAGTTGGAACCACTGACTCTGTGCTGACTCACCTGGCGGATTCAAAAAAATGTAGATTGGGAAACTTCTCCCATGAGTGCTGACCAAGCATATCGAAACCTAAAGCAGGAAATTCTGTCTCTCTTTGTCACTCTCTGTTTGCTTCTTCACAGATGTCATTTCAGGATTTGATTTGATTTATAGGGAACGCAGAAGACCAGACCATTTTAAGTGATCTGTGTTATCTAAAGGTATCTTAAACAGGGCTTGCTTTACATCAGTGCCATGTGTATCTGTCTGCACTGACCGTCCATGGTTGAAAGCCTTGCTCTTTGCTCCTCTCTAAGCCCTGTGGAGTGAGCAGTAATTGGGGCGAAAGTTTGGAGTTGCTACTAACACACCTGGAGTTAACCTACAGTAGTAGTAAAGTCACGACAGTAGAGAGGGACTACGTTATTGCTGCTTTCATTTAGCAAAATGCAATCAGTGCTATAGTATGCCACCCACAGCTAGACAGCTATTGACACAGATGTGTGCCACAGGAGGTTGGTGACACCTTAATTGGGGAGAACGGACACTCACTAACTCTGACACAACACACACACACACACACACACACACACACACACACACACACACACACACACACACACACACACACACACACACACACACACACACACACACACACACACACACACACACACACACACACACACACACACACACACACACACATTAAACATATATGAAAAAGCTGAAAACACTTGTTAGAGGAAATTGTCATATTATCTCATTAAAATTACTTTACACATTGAGGCCTGTGTGTGGTATTGTTAAAAAGGCATTAACGTGAAGTGCCTCCTGTCATAGCAGATAACACTCACTGTGTCTGAAATACAGCTGTTAACCATGCTGGGGTAACTGATTCAAGCAGTAGAGTACATACTTTTTAATAATAATTTGATAAGTAATACATTCAGAGAAAGAAATATAGTTTAAAAAATAAGAACGCAGAAAATATGGCTACAAATATGTGACCCTGTAATCAGTTGTTGAATGAATCTGTCTCCCACTTACCCAACAGAGGCTACAGTCCTTTTCCTCTGAAATCTACCGAAGAGGTCTGGATGTGTAGTATAGACCAGTTGCTCTCCCCCTTATAACATTGGCTTAAGTGTCTTGGGTCCCCCTGCTTTGAAAGTCCTTTGAATGGGCCAGTAGGTCAGGCAGAGGTGCAATGCCCCTCTCTCTCTCTCTCTCTCTCTCTCTCTCTCTCTCTCTCTCTCTCTCTCTCTCTCTCTCTCTCTCTCTCTCTCTGTTAGAAAAAACAGCCTTACATCTTATTTCAACCTTTGGCAAACCCCACCTCTATCCCTCCCCCATAACCCTGACAACCTGACCCCAGGCTCATGAATTCAATAAAATATACCACTCTCACCAGGGGCTCAAACAAACCAAGAGGCACTCCTCTCACGCTCACAAGTAAATTCAGATTTTCCTTTCCTTTATGAGTAGACTGACAGGTTGTTGGACTAGGTATTGGACTAGGTATAAATTCTATGAAGCATAGAACTACTTATTTTACAAGACAAATTATTACAAGACAATCCTCAAAGGCACAAACCTTACAAAAATCCTGTTCGTGTGTGTTTGTGCATTAAGGTACATGATAGAGTTTAGCTTTGAAGCCAGGGGTTTTCTTTGTTTTTGTCACTGATCAGCTGACTGCAGGACGACCCCAAGCATCTCCCATTGTCCAGCTATTGTCTAGATCTGGGTATAGAGTTCAGTCTGACCCGTCGGGGGAAGGGTACGTCTGAGGTACACACACACACACACACACACACACACACACACACACACACACACACACACACACACACACACACACACACACACACACACACACACACACACAAAATAACATTTTGGGCTAGCATGAAGGGTATTTGGCAGCAGAAAATTGTTTTCAATTTTATCAGCAGTAGACATTTTGTGGAAAGTACATTCAAATGATCATGTATGTGCATTCTGTTCTTTGCGTTGGGTATTTTGGGTGACTATTGACACATAAGGCCTCTATGGTAGGAACATTGCCACTTTGTGCTGCAATGTGTTGAGCCATATATAATAGTCACTTTCTCATTGAGTGATAGACCCTGTCCTCAGTGTGTCCCTATATACTGTAGGCAGAAACAAAAGCTGCTTTTATACACTGGGCAGAAGCAACAGTTCCTAGGCCATAGGTCAAAGCCAGCTTGTGAATAATCATTAGTGCCAGTTAGTGGGGGTGAGATGGGTTATGGTAAAAATAGGGTACTACTCAAGGTATTAACTATGTTAATTATTATCATCAAGTTCAGATCTTCAACAGGTTGTTCAGTCTGAACTTTATGTGGGTTTTAGCAGTAGCTTTGTACTAGTCTTGCACTACTAGACATCACACCATATTCTAGTTAGTTTCTATGGATACATTTAGAACGACTGGAGTCAAGACTGCCTTGTTACAGACGTTCACTGCTGGTGATGCTAGTAATTATCCCTTTCTCTGCCATCACCATATTTAGCATTACAGAACCATAGGATAGAACTGGGAAGAGCCTCTGGATGTCTCCAATCAACATAGTTTGCATTCCACTTTGGCAAAATGTAATAGTTTTGAATTCCACCCCTGATGTAGTAAACTGAGATGAGATGGGGCCAGTTCAAAGACTCCTGTCCATCTGACCTGCACGGGGAATTTGACCTTTGACCAACTGGCTCTATATCCCCATAGCACCACAGCCCTGTGAGGACATAATAGATTGAGGTAGAGGAAAATGGCTCCTTGAATCCTTGTCTTTTCAAATGGCTCCTTGTCTTTCTTTGGCTTTCGTTTGCTTTAATATCCTTGCATTTCTTGATGTGTTTACAATCGTTTACAGTTCGGTTGGCTCCAGTCCCACCCACAAAATGTGTCATGGTAATTCACTAAATGCAACATGACACAAAATTCAGTGGAATGACAACCACAAAACTTTCTGAAGGGAGTGTCTCGCTATCTGACAGCCAGAAAGAAAGAAAATATGATTCCCTTCACAGAAGTGTGATTCTAGAAGTACTTCTTCTTTCCCTGAACTGAAAGAAAAATGTCCTCTAGGGGAAATGGACATGAGTTATTTTCCCTGGTTGACACAGACATGCTCAGGAAAGTGATATCATAACTTAAACCTTCTACCTGCCTTTCTGATCATATACCCACCACCTTCTTCAAAACAGCTTTTAATTGCATAATTAAAGAAGTGCAAAGCCATTCTTATTCACTCTCTGTTCACAGGCCCTTTCCCCACTGCACTAAAAACTGCTATGGTGAAACCCCTTCTGAAGAAATTAAATCTAGATTATTTAGCTCAGCTCTCTTTCGGCAAATAAACCCCCAAAAAACAGCAAATGTATATCTTTTTTTATTCCAATCTGGTTTTCGGTGCCCACCTCAGCAGAGATAGCCTTAGTTAAAGTGGTAAATTATATTAGAGCCAACACACATGCCAAACTGCTCTCTGTCCTTCTACTGTTGGATGTAACTCACACTGGTGACCATGATGTCCTTCTGGAAAGACTGTAGAGGTGGGTTGGCCTCTCTGGTCCAGTTCTAAATGGGTTTAGGACCTATTTAAACGGTTGATAGTTTTTTTTAGTACTGTTCAGTTGACATATGTTACCCCTTGGCAGCATTATCAGAAAGTACGGCATTGATTTTCACTGCTGCGCAGACGATACACAACTTTACATTTCTGTGTCACCAGAGGATTTTAGCTCCGCAGATAAATGATTAGACTGTATTAGTGATTTAAATACTTTAATACTTGTGATGGCTCACAACTTCCTCAAGCTAAATCAAGACAAGACAGTGGTACTTATTATTGGAGCCAAAGCACAGAGGGAGAATCTGGCCACACATCGGAATTCACAAGTAATAAATATAAAACACCAAGAAATAAACCTAGGTGTCATTTTAGATACTGAACTCAATTTCAAATCACACGCTAGGAATGTGACACAGTGTGGCTGTTTCTATCTCAGGCTGATACAGTGAAACTCATCCATGCTTTAAATTATAAGCAGGCTTGACTACTGTAATGATCTCCTGTATGGCCTACCCAAGAAAGCCATTGGTCAACTGAAATACATACAGAATGCTGCAGAACGGGTATTGACCAAGACCAGACGGAGAGCACACTTTACACTATTTGTTTTTAAATCAATCCACAATTGGCTTGTCTTGTCCTTAGGGTACTTTTTTAGTCTCAGTTTTTATCGTTATTCTTTTTTTAAATTCTCGTGTTTGTTATGTAGTAAATACTTCTGTTTTTATTTTCATAGTATATTTATGTTTTTTTCCTGTGAAGCGCATTGTGTTGCATTCATGTCTGAAATGAGCTATATAAATAAAGCTTGATTTTGATTTGAAGTTGGTTGGATGTCCTTTGGGTGTTAGACCAATCTTGATAAACACGGGAAACTGTTGAGTGTGAAAAACCCAGCAGCGTTGCAGTTCATGACACGCTCAAACCTGTTCACATGGCACCTACTATGCTACCCAGTTCAAAGACACTTAAATATTTTGTCTTGCCTATTCACCCCCTGAATGACACAAATACACAATTCACATCTCAATTGTCTCAAGGCATAAAAAACATGCTTCAACCTGTATCAGCACCCTTCCTCTACACTAATTGGAGTGGATTTAACAAGTGACATAAATAAGGGATCATAGTGTTCACCTGGATTTACCTGGTCAGTATGTCATGTTTTGAGTGATGGTACAGAGCAGTGTAGTGGTATATATATATACATACAGATAGTGTGTACACAAAGTAAACAAACACAGTTAAAGTGGCTAGTGATACACATTACACACACAGTCATGATGTACACATATGCATATGAGATGAATAATGTAGGGTAAGTAACATTATATAAGGTAGCATTGTTTAAAGTGGCTAGTGATATATTTACACATTTCCCACAATTCCCATTATTAAAATGGCTGGACATAAATAGTGACATAAATAAGGGATCATAGTGTTCACACACACATGTTTTGTATACACACACACACACACACACTCACTGGCCAGTTTATTAGATTCACCACCTTGTTCACGAAAATGGATCGCTCCTACAGACAGTGAGTTACTTGGCCGTGGCTTGCTATATCATGCAGGCAGACAGGCATCGAGGCATTCAGTTACTGTTCGATTGAATGTTAGAATGTGCAAAACTAGTGAACTAAGCAACTTCGAGCGTGGTATGATAGTCAGTGCCAGGCACTCTGGATCCAGTATGTCACACACACGACAGTGTCTAGGGTTTAACGAGAATGGTGATACATCCAGTCAGCAACAGTTCTGTGGTGGCGAAAACAGCTCGTTGATGAGAGAGGTCAAAGAAGAATGGCAAGAATCGTGCAAGCTAACAGATGGGCCACAAATAGACAAATAATGACGCAGAACGGCATCTTGGAACGCACAACTCGACGATCAATGTTACGGATGGACTATTGCAGCGGACGACCACACCGGGTTTCTAATGTTTTGTACACTTGGTGTATATTATGTGTGGGGAAAAAGCTATATGGTTGTATAAAAGCCAACATGAACAAATAGGTCAATCATGTTCACTTTCATCCCAAAGAATTTAGGGCTTCTCGAAAGTCCCCCACAGAAAGATTCAGAATTTCAGAACACAACCTTACCAAAAAACAAAACTTTCCATTTCACCTTTGCATAACCCTTCACCCAACCTCTGGAATATTGTTCTAGCCTTCTGGAAAAGTGCAGAGACATAAAAAAAAACACTTCAACGCTGTTTCATCTCCCTCCCGTGACGGGACTATACACAGTGACTCTTCTCAGAGTTTTTTTGTAGTTGGTAAAGAAAGAAAATTAAAACGTGTATAAAAGCAATAAAGTGGAGTGGATCCTGACCCAGCATTCTTTTATCCTTTAATCAGAACAATAACTCAGACAGCTTTGCATGAAAAACATTTCCCATGGCATGACCATTCTGCTGACCCTTGCACACACACGCACACACGCACACGCACACACACACACACACAGATGGTCAAATAAGACAAAGCATAGTTTTTAAAAAGACACAGGCTTATTTTAACACCTTTCTACAGAATAAAATGTTGTGTAAGTTCTACACATGGAATACTCAAAATCAATCTTAAATTAATCATTATTTATTGACAGCAAGCTGGAGAGGTCACAGTCAAACTTAGATGCATATAGTACCGGTCTGATGTAAGCTCCACCGGGGCAGTCCCGTTAGTTCTCCTATATACTGCTTATTCATTATTCATATTTAATTCATCATTAACATTTGGTTCATGCATGTGACCGACCAATACCTCACGAGGATTCTTCTCTCCAAGCTGAGACCTTGAAACTGAGATATCCCTTTCGTTCTCAAAACAAGGTTCTGGGCATACTGCCAAATTGCAGATACTGATAGTGAGGATTCCTCCCAGGCACATTTAATCAGTCACTTGCATGAACACAGAAATTTGTTATTAGAAAAGCACAAATATACAATTTTCATCACAAATAAATAGGTGAAAGTTGTGTGAGTGAAAGAATACAAACATTCACATCCCCGAATACAAACATTCACATCACACACCTGGTGAGAGTTGCCCTTCGCTGTTTCCTGTGCAGTAGTTGGGGTCACTTATTCCACCATTTGGACGTCAGTGACATCCTCCCCAGGTTGCATTTACCCCTTTCAGCACATCGGCACAGGACAGGATGAGGCCTCCCAAAACAACAGGAACATTAGTGGGTTGTGGCTGCTGTGACAGCGTGACACTGACAACCGCACAGTACCCATTGGTGTGACACCAGGGCCAAGGACATGATACCACACACTGCTGCTGAACATACAGTACTGGTACTGCCTGGGCACAATCTTCAGCTGCCAACTGTGCTAGGGTCAAGAGAACACTCAGACGAAACCATCTTGTGTAAACACGTTAGCGATTCAAAGCCTTCAATAGTTCCATAATGTGAAATGCAAACAATGTCTGAAGCCTGTCGGACAGATCTAATGCTTACCTCTGGAGTAAAATAAGGGTTCAGGTCAGAGCCATTAGTGATCTTAGTGAAACGGATTCTATCTATGCAACCTAGACACAATATAGTGAATGACAGTGACAACTTTTCAAGTTGTGCATTCCAGACTGCATATGCTCCGATCAGTGGGAGAAACTGCAGCAGCAGCCTCTGTGGCATCTAGCTACTGCTCTGGAATTGAATGAAGTCCGTGTAATTACTGTGGTGTCATCTGCTAGCAATCAGACACCATTTACAATGCTATATGCAGCACATACACACACAGGTAGACCCCCTTACCTGGAATATCAAACACTGACATCGTGGAAGGACCACTTGAGAAGGTATGTAGAATGTGTAAAAACACACCCTCACATTGATTGATGAACTCCAACCTCCCCTCCCATGCACCCTACCACTGTACCACCCTGGTTGTCAAACTAAAGTTAAAGGACTTGGTAAACATTGCAGGCGACCACCGACTGACTGATCTACAAATCACCTTGCATCCTATTCAATAATTATTTGTAGATCAGTCAGTCAGTCATCATTGATTGAAAATGCACCATGTCAGCTGCAATGTCAAACAAGCCCAATCACTTCCCTAACAGCGCATTTCATATTATGGCTTGACACTGCAGGAGTCATCTGTGCCCAGAAGCCAAGCAGTCATGTCCAGAGCCTTCTGTTTACATAGAGACATAGAGTATTAGAAGGCTCTGCTGATGTTCAGCTAGATTTGACCACTATCAATACCTCTTCCATTGAGCTGAGTTAACTGAGGATACAAGTAGCAATTTATCAGACAAAAGCGTATAAAACAGGCATACATGGGCCCATATGGCATAAATTATTAGATTTGAAACTCCCACCCCTTACCCAATTAAAACCCATCTTGCTGTCTCCGGGGAGCTCAGCGCCTGTCTTCAGAACAGGGATTAACTCAAGGAAATGAGACTGCAGGGGACCAGTGTGTGGGAGAGTGGCCAATGGGGGCTGTGAAATCCAATTAACGTCCCCCTGTGAGGTAGGCTAGAGAGGTGTGTGTCTGTGGACATGGTAATTCAATAGAATGTGCCTTGGTGAACATGAACATGCTCTGGCCCAATGTTGATCTTTCAGGGAAAGGTCTGGAAGTGTATACCCGTTAGATAAGGCGAGCTTCCTACACATCAATACAACTGGCAGATAATGGCTCATAATACAATCATCTGTCTAACATCTGGAAAGGTGCCTTAGAGAAATGCTCTCATTGGTTGGCCAGAACAATGGTGTTGTTGGACATGAGTTTACCTGGTCTCATAGCATTTCACATTATTCTGTACGTAAATCCAAACTTATATGTTATGAATTCTAGCTAGGTGGCAAACATTAGCTAGGCTAGGAGTTAGGTTAAAGGATTAAGGGTTACATTTAGGGGAAGGGTTAGCTAACATGCTAAGAAGATGCAAAGTAGTAAGTAGTTGAAAAGTTGCTAATTAGCTAAAATTCTAAAGTTGTCCATGAGATTTGAACTCGCAACCATTGGGTTGCTAGTCGTTTGCCCTAGACGCCCACCCATCTACCCCTACTTTCATTTTTGCCTTAAGTAACCATCTGTCTTATGTAACCATACCAAATGTAACATATCCTGGATTTAAGTTTACAATGTTACGTCTAGTCTATAAGATCAGGCTGGCAGAGATAGGGGGGGGGGGGGTCTCCTTTCTTTTGGGGTCACTAGGGGAAATGCTTAAGCCAATCACTACTACTGGAGGTTAAAGGGCAAATATCAAAGTTTCTGCAGAATCAAATTACTTATAAACTGGGTAGCTTGGGTCCTGGATGCTGATTGGCTGAAAGGTATGATGCAAAATGACTTATTGACTGTTCCAATTATGTTGGTAACGGTTAATAATAGCAACAAGGCACCTCTGGGAAATATACCACGACTAAGGGCTGTATCCAGGGACTCCTAAAATGCGTCTGGATGCTCCGTATGGAGGGTGTGAAGCAACTGTGGAGCTTCCGAAGGTCAAATCTAGTTTCGTACCGCATCGTCCTGAGCCTCACAAATGTAACAATGCGGAGGGCTGAGTTTCACTCCACATTGGCATGATTGGTTGACTGTAGGTAGGGACAGTATGTCCTGTATAAACACAAACTCACTTCCTTGACAACAGCCCTGTGAAGCATGAACGCCCTGACTTCTGCAGAGGCCCGCATCGCAGCAAACAGACTCTTGAATGACCATAAATTGGCTTTTATACAAGTCAGGGGCAGAGGACACAGAAGTTCCATAGTTGAAATTAGGGAAACATGGGTTTGGCTGTGTTTACACTGGCAGCCCAATTCTAATCTTTTGCCCAATTATTGGCAAATAGCTGATCTGAACGGTAAAAAAATAAAATAAAAAAAGATCAGAATTGGGCTGCCTGTGTAAACGCAGTCTTTGTGTAATGGTGCATGGAAGAAATAAAAAGGGACAGACATTTTGAGTTGTGATTTTTTTAAAACAAAGCCATTGTATAACAGATAATAAATTAACAATTAAATGTATCGCCCAAAGCAGCGAAGGAACAGGACTTTCCCAGTCTCAAGTCAATGCTTGGACCCATATTTAAAAAGCGGCTCGGCGTAGGCTTGACTATAATCTCAAAGGGTTAACACTGATCCTAGATCAGCACGAACTCAGACGATTTAGGATTAGGATTGACCTCCACAGCCAGTCAATTAAACATCACATTAAAATCAGCGCCGATCATGTCACACATTATTCCCAGCTAACACACCAGACTCCAATAATCAACTAATTATGATCTTCAGTTTAGAATGTTTAAATCAGCAGTGTTTGCTAACGATGGGGGAAAAAATGCGACACCCCACTTGCCCCCCCGAGGACTAGACGTAAAATGTCCATTAAAATGTTCCTATACCGGACCTCAGGATGTTGCCCTAATGGGTTAAGCCTGACATTACCCCATCCAAAGTAGTTTAAAAATTCCAGGAACTTTCAATAAATTCCCTGGTTTTCGAGAAGTCCTGGTTGGGGAGGATTATGGGATTCTGGGAATCTTCCAACAGGGATTTCTGGAAAAACAGGAAATGTATTGCTGGAATGTTGCAACTCTACTTTGGATGCTCTGAAGACTGAACAGGTAAAGGAAAATCTCACCCCTTAATACCTGTTCCCCTCGCTGCTCCGTACAGATGGCAAATTCCCTCTAGGCCAGGGGTTTAAAGATATCGGACCTCGGCCTATTCTGAAAGACACTACTCTACTTAACAGCCCATGGGTCAATTGGTCTCTTACATTCTCCTTACAAAGTACAGTGGATCATCCTACCAGAGCACACTAATGCGAGACAGGCAGACAAGGAGACACATTGTCACATTTCATATCCACTAATACACACACACACACACACACACACACAGGACCTGCATTGTATATATTGAATAGGATGAGGGTAACGCGAGCAGAACGATGTCTTCATCATCATCCATCTTCTCTGACATCACTGATGGGACTCCGTGAGTGACCACTCACTACTGTGTGTAGCGCGACTGCACACGGGCCACACCTTACAGAGCCGCATGTCATGCAGTCTCAACACGCGTTGAGCAACAGCACATCTGTCCTCACAGGTCAGGGCACCCCGGCAAAACATCATCACGGGGAGACCATGGCGAATTAGAGGAGGGTAGGTTGAGTGCTTCAGGGTAAAGTATAGGTGGAGGGGGAAACAAAGGGACCGAGTTGACAGTGGCTAGTCTGAGTCTGGTCTCAGAACATGGAACCAGGCTCCCTCAAACCTCACAGAGAACGACCGGGAAATCCACATGGATGCAGGGGTGATCCAGCTTTACGGTTCCCTAGAAGGGAAAGGAGACAGAAAAGACTAAACTAAGCACATGATCATTCATTATATACCTAGCCCGTAACATTCAGAGATGTGATCAGGATATTGCCATGTTGAATACACTGGTTTGGGGGCGGGACAATTTACATCATGCATACTAGATGACATCAGAAAATAATGGAATTCATGTTTAACCCATAACAGTCTGAGCTGGGAGAGGGGGTTCTACTAAGCTATATGTAATTATTTAAAGAAGGTCATACCAAGGATCACTTAGCTATTTGATTTTGAATTTTAAGACCCCTTGAAGTATCAAAAATATATAAAACCAAAATGTTTTTTTTGACTTACCTGCTATTAGCACAAACACATTGAATAACATTCACTAGATGGAACAAATAATAATAATACAATTTCTTTTTAAGTACATGTATGTTACCCCTTGTTTTTGGAACAGTCTCCATATACATTTCCATTCATTTAATTTTTAATTTTTAAACTGGTACCGGGGTACCTTCAGTCAAGCCTTTGGGCATCCTAGAGTCTCACCTTTCCACAGAGACCATATTAGTGTGCAGGCCAAACCGTTTGGACGCTACAGATGATTGTGAGAAAACTGAGAAAACTGATTTTCATGTCTCATGGTCTGACAAACACTGCTCTAGCGTCGTCACCTCTCACGGCTGATGCGGAAGTGTGACATCTGCAGATTGAGGCTCATCCAATGCAACAAATCAAATATCCATAGCTTAAGACTGACATATGGGGAATACAATTAAAATAAATGCTAATTACATTTCCGTAGGGACACGGACATCCACTCTAAGGGGTTAACTACAATTTTAAAAATCTAATACCGGGGGGGGATTCATTGGACAAATTCAGGTAGGAACCCCCCCCCCCCATTTCATCCTGTTCGTTTTCTAGTAAATATACCCCTGAATTTCATATTCTGACAGTTTGAGAGAAGGGCCTGTTACCTGAGGTATGAGGTTTTTCTGGATCTTCTTCAGTTTGGCCCTCTTACGGCCATTCTTCATCACAACTGTCTCCTCGTAGAACTCGTGGGCCAGGTCTCCATCCTCGTCAAAGTACAGGGAGCTGAAGGCAGATAAAGGTTACTGCTGGGTGGGGTCCAGAGAAATAAGAGCATGACGAATGTCTACCCAGTACAGATGTTGCATGGTTAAACCCCTCCCCTCGCTCACTGCCACACTGAGATAGAAAGGGATGTCAAACATGTGCCACTTTAATAATGGAAATTGATGTAAAAAATGTATCACTAGCCACTTTAAACAATGCCACTTAATATAATGTTTACATACCCTACATTACTCATCTCATATGTATATGTATATACTGTACTCTATATCTACTGCATCTTTATGTAATACATATATCACTAGTAGAGGTCGACCGATTATGATTTTTCAACGCCGATACTGATTATTGGAGGACCCAAAAAGCAGATACCGATTAAACGGACCATTTATTTTATTTGTAATAATGACAATTACAACAATACTGAATGAACACTTATTTTAAATTAATATAATACATCAATAAAATCAATATAGCCTCAAATAAATAATGAAACACATTTAATTTGGTTTAAATAATGCAAAAACAAAGTGTTGGAGAAGAAAGTAAAAGTGCATTATTTGCCATGTAAGAAAGCTAACGTTTAAGTTCCTTGCTCAGAACATATGAAAGCTGATGGTTCCTTTTAACATGAGTCTTCAATATTCCCAGGTAAGAATTTTTAGGTTGTAGTTATTATAGGAATTATAGAACTATTTATCTCTATACCATTTGTATTTCATTAACCTTTGACTATTGGATGTTCTTATAGGCACTTTAGTATTGCCAGTGTAACAGTATAGCTTCTGTCCCTCTCCTCGCTCCTCCCTGGGTTTGAACCAGGAACACAACGACAACAGCCACCCTCGAAGCAGCGTTACCCATGCAGAGCAAGGGAAACAACCACTCCAAGGCTCAGAGCGAGCGAGTGACGTTTGAAATGCAATTGGCGTGCGATAACTAGCCAGCCATTTCACTTCGGTTACACCAGCCTCATCTCGGGAGTTTATATGCTTGAAATCATAAACAGCGCAATGCTTGACGCACGAGCTGCTGGCAAAACGCACAAAAGTGCTGTTTGAATGAATGTCTACGCGCCTGCTTCTGCCTACCACCGCTCAGTCAGATACTTAGATGGTAATATATATAATCTGACTGAGCATACAAGTATCTATCTGGCATGACACGCCAGATAGTAATATCATCAACCATGTGTAGTTAACTAGTGATTATGATTGATTGATTGTTTATAAGAAACGTTTAATGCTAGCTAGCAACTTACCTTGGCTTACTGCATTCGCGTAACAGGCAGTCCCCTTGTGGAGTGCAACAAGAGGCAGGTCATTGCGTTGGACTAGTTAACTGTAAGGTTGCAAGATTGGATCCCCCCCAGCTGACAATATCCCTAATTAAAATCAGCCATTCCGGTTGATCGGTCGACCTCTAATCACTAGCCACTTTAAACTATGCCATTTTGTTTACATATACTACATTACTCATCTCATATGTATATACTGTACTCAATACCATCTACTGCATCTTGCCTATGCTGTTCTGTACCATCACTCATTCATAAATCTTTATGTACATATTCTTTATCCCTTTACACTTGTGTGTATAAGGTAGTAGTTGTGGAATTGTTAGGTTAGATTACTCGTTGGTTGTGACTGCATTGTCGGAACTAGAAGCACAAGCATTTCGCTACACTCGCATTAACATCTGCTAACCATGTGTATGTGACAAATCAAACTTGATTTGATGTGTTGATCTACGTACGCCCCGAGACACAGACCTAGAGCTACTGACATTGTGAGGGGAAGTTTCTAGAAAGATACAAATAGTGTACCCTTTCTATAGTGTAAGTGAACAATATTGGCTTCAGTTTAAAGTTGAATTAGGACATCCACATGTTGCTCAATCCTGAGATGTGGCTGGTGTTCTGACTTGTAGCATGTGCTGTATGTTATGATGACATAGCTACTTGTGATGCTATATTTACCTCCATCTGGTAAACACGAAGGGCGTCCCATTTCGGAAACTTCGGAGTCTTGCCAGCGACTGTTCGTCGACTCCCTCTTTGGTTGGATCACCATCACCACTGCCTGAACCTGCAAAAGGCCAATAACCTTTGGTTTTGGAGCCACTCCCGCCCATCTTCAACTGTGGGACATTATTTTCTTGGCCGGACTGCACCCAGGAGAGATGTAGCGAGTTGATGCTCGATGTAGGTGTTGACAGGTCTTGAGACAGGGATGTTATTTATTAAGTAGAAGACAGTAGGCAGCTACAATTTAAAGGAATTACAGAGAAAGTGAGTTAGCAGCCGTTGATGAATGGTGACATGTTTCTCTGGCAGCTGCTGTTTGAACTAAAAATCATATTAGCCAGATAACATGGAATCTTATGTTGGCGTCACCTGCTAACTACATGCATACGTTAGTTCTGTACAAAAGCATAGCTAGCTAGTTAGGACTCGAAGCTGGCATTAGCTTTCAAAACCAATTAGCTAGCTAGCAATGCTAGTTAACGTTATCGGTTAGCGACCTGTTTACAGCAGTAGCGTTTCATATCTGAGACAGGTTGAAGTCTTAGTTGGTTGGCAGAACATACCATCGTGTCTGTGATATGGTAGCTGAGGGCCTTTTAGAATATCAGATGGCTAACGTTAGCTAGCTACAAAACGCCATACGTGCTGTCAAGGTAACATTAACCAGCTAGCTAACGTTAAACGTCTCCCTTTGATTTAGGTTGCATGCTTGCAAGCACATTCACTGTCGACATACCGAGTAATTTCAGCTTGATGTCAATTAGTCGTATTTTATAACTTCCTTAGACGACGAATGTCTTCGAAGCACAGGTAGCTAACGTTAACTCTCTGAAACTGCTAGTCACCGTTTTTAGCCTCTCACTCACTTCCATCATATGGAGGGCATGTACCTACGTCACTTCCAGTCTATTAACAAAACAAAAAAAATACAGAATGGAAGGTTAGAGAAGGTTCTTTATGATGAGGAAAGAGTGAGCAGATAAGAAAAATAATAGCCTACTCTAAAGTGGGCGATGTAAGACATGACAACAACACTGATAACAAAATAAAGATTCAATGACATGTAGTTCATGTGTAATATTTTTATTAGAAGTGGAAGTATGAACACATTACAACATAGATTCTGTTCCCTAGATATTTCATTCCCATAGTAAAACATGCATTACAGACTAATTAAAAGTTCACATGATTTCTCTGAGTAATTAGGGTAGATGGCTTCCCAGAAAGCTGGGCCATGTTCAGTAGGAAGAAAACATTTTTGAAATGGGGAGAGACCTAAACTGTCCCAATAAGAACACAGAATTTTGTTTTCAATTGCAAAACATTTTGCTGCAATATGCCCTATTGAACACAACCCTGGTCTGCAACAGATTGACATGTCAGACACATTCAAGGATCCCGTTATTAACGGCAAAGGGGAAATATGAGAGTAACAACAGCTCAATACAGTTACATCTTTATTTACCCAATCCTTCCCACAACAACTGAGCAGCAACATACAATGTTCCCAGTGAAAAACTCCAGTTCTCCAGTTAAGCAGTGTCCAGACCAGGATATCTCCTAGGTGTCCAGTCAATGACAGTATCGTCTGTCCTCATTCCTCAGATAACTTCCTCCTGTCCTTCACAGTAATGCCCAATCCAGGCCACACAACATGTAGCAGTAGCCTACTGGTTTGCACTAAATACCTCTACTCTCTCTCCTAACTTGCACTGCTATTACCTTGTCTGTCTCAAAGACGTGTTCATGATTGATCTCTGACTTCCGGTGTCGCCCCCTACCTAACCCACTATTGGCCCTAGTTGCCCTTGACAGCTGCAGGGGTTGCTGTGCTCTATCTGCTACAGCAGGGTCAGCCCTAAAGACATTTGAACTTTGAACTCAAGAGTGGCATTGTGTGCCATGCTCCTGGTGGCCGCTGGTCAACAGTGTGTATGCCTCTCTACCATGATGTCACCCATCATGCCATCACATCAGCCAGGGGTGGTGATGCTGGCCATGGCCTCCTTCATCCTATCCCTGGCCAGAGCGTAGCGCTTGACTATCTGCCGGACGTGCTCCTCTTCCTCACGCTGAAGAATCCGCAGGAAATTACGCAGCTCAGGAAAGCTGAATGCATCCCACTGTGGGAGAGAGCGAGAGCAACTCAAATAGTAAAGTTACATAATCACTGTCAACACTTTTCAATGCACATCATTTCAGTATTGAGCATACAAGAGCCTTAAAGTGTGTATGTGTCTGTGTGTGTGCACGTGCATGTGTGCGCGTGTTTTAGAGGTGTGTACTCACATTGACCTCCCCCGTCTCATTCTCTTTCAACACCAGACTGAGGACTTTCTCATTGGGTCCGGCACACAGACGCAGGTGGAGCGGCCTCTCGTCATCAGACAGCTTACGAAGGTATACTAGAAAAGTAAAAGAAAGAAAGAGAAAGGAGAGAGAGAGAGAGATGGGAGGGGAGAGAGAGAGATGGGAGGGAGAGAGAGATGGGAGGGGAGGGTAGAGAGATGGGAGGGGAGAGAGAGAGATGGGAGGGGAGAGAGAGAGAGAGGGGAGGGGAGGGTAGAGAGAGATGGGAGGGGAGACAGAGGGAGGGGAGAGAGAGATAGGAGGGGAGGGGAGAGAGATGGGAGGGGAGAGAGTGACACTGACACTTTATTACATTGTGTTTGGT
Source organism: Oncorhynchus gorbuscha (assembly GCF_021184085.1). Taxonomy (NCBI): domain Eukaryota; kingdom Metazoa; phylum Chordata; class Actinopteri; order Salmoniformes; family Salmonidae; genus Oncorhynchus; species Oncorhynchus gorbuscha. The sequence goes on along the minus strand of NC_060190.1, from coordinate 22,806,323 downwards.
ATCATATTAAGTGGAATGATTTGAGCATGTTCATGACAGTGCATTTAGGTTGCATTGCTTGCGGACACTCACTCTGGTTTTCACGTTCGCTGCGTTCAAACAGAGCAAACTTGGCAGGGTTGTCCACCACGGTGAACTTGTTGAGCAGGGCCTCTATGACCTCACGTGCCCGCGTCTGGGAGCTTATGTGCAGGTGTTTGGCCGTGTCTTTGGGGAGGTAGAAAGATGTCCGGTGCTTAAGCCCCCCCTCCTGTTGTCCCTCTTCCTGTGGTGAAGACGCCTTCCGAGGGGGTGGGAGTGACACGGGCCGAGTCAGCTTAAAAAGGACCCTGATGAAGCCAGTGTAGGATCCGTCTCGGTTCTGAAAGAGGGATACAGGAACATAGTGTCCTTAGACGGATTGTCAATGGACATGTCAATACAATGTGAACATAACATACCTCAGGAACTGAAATATTAACTTACAGATTACCACATACGTACACAGGAAACAGGACATTATCTACAGCAACTCATCTACAGAATGAGGTTAACTGGGGCTTCGACACAGGTGTGTGTGTGCATGCAACAATTACAATCCCTTACCAGCACCATGTAGAGATTACTGTTGATCTGTGCATTATATTCCTTCACCTTCTGCTGGATGTCACCGACAGACAGCACTTGTTTCCCCCAGTCAATAGGTTCAATCTTAAATAGAGGAGGAAGATGAGTATCAAAACCAGTCTCCCATGACCTATAGTCTAGAATCAAAATCCTAAACTCACTGACTATCCAACCACAAGGTGACAGCAGAGAGACTACTTGTTTTTTGACCGCTGTATCACAAACCTGCTTCATCATCTCCCAAATAGTTTTTAATGAAACAAGTTATTGGTTTAGCCATGTGGTAAGTCAACGTGGACTATGTGCCTTCTGTGTACAGTAGCTAGTGCGTGGTACTGTATTACAATAGTACAGTAGCCTTTGTCCTCTGGCATAACGTTCACATAACACAACCTCTCTTTCTGTACAGTAATCAGCAAAGTTCACTCCCTTGGGTTTAAAGCAAGATACATCAAGCAGGAAGCTGTGTCCAGACTTGCTCTCTCAACCCCCCCCCCCCCTCCCACCTCCCTCCCTACCAAGCACAACTAGCAAGAACATCAGGAAACTCCACCTTCCACAAGAACAGAGGAGAGGAAGTCAGTGAGGACACAGACACACGCACACGCACACAAAGGTTAAATATAGGCTTTGGTGGTATATATATCTGCCAGTTCCAACCACCATATTAAGAATTTCCACAGAGCAGCACAATATCTCTTTGTACCAATTTTCCAGTGTGTCATGCAAAAACGAAATAATTCCCATCTGGAAAAACAGCCATTTACAAATGGGACAGTGTGAAGCTTTGTAAGCACCCCATTTGCACATACATGCATATTACCTGACAAAACTCTGCAGAGTAACAGAGTTTCTGTGTATGCGTTACTTTCTTGTATCAAATGACAATAGCTTGACAACATATGTAATAGCCTAGTAGATAGCCATAGGGTAAATTTGAGACTGTTGTAGGCTAGTGGCCATGACATTATGCAAATGAGCTGAAAACTGTACCGTTTGAAACTATTGTAGGTAATTTATTTCAGTGGTAGCCTATTACTCAGCGCGGAATGAATATGAATATGTTACATATTACCTCAACTACCTCATACCTCTGCACGACTCAGTACCGGTAGTCCTTGTATATAGCCTCTTTATTGTTATTTTATTTTATTACTATTTCCTTTTTTCTTCTTATTTTCTTCTTCTTCTTATTATTATTATTATTAACTTTTTAACATAATTTTTGGGGAAATGGCTCATAAGTAAGCATTTAACGGTATAGTCTACACCTGTTGTATTCGGCGCATGTGATAAATACAATTTGATTTGATGAACTCATGCATTATTTAAATATTTGAAGAGGACAAAACCTATGGGACAAAAGCCTCATCTCCCATCTCCCTATGATTCATTAACGTATGTTAAAGTCACTGTATTACACAAATGAGTCTAGCAATGTACATGTCGAAAATCCTATTGGGCCAGCTACACTCAGAACTAAAGAAACGACATTACTTTGACAACAGACTATGAAGACTATCAACAACGACATTGCACAAACGTTTAGGTTACATAGTCATTAGAAAATAAAGGCACATCTGTTTTGGGGGATAGTACGTTATCAACTTGATAGACCAGACTTCTCTGAGGTTTTTTTAATTGCCGCGGACGCCTCACCTTTTTCCGTTTGACTTTGATAAAGAAGGATGTGCGCGCTGTGAAAAACTGCTCCAGCTCGGAGTCCGAGTCATCCTGGCTACAGTATCCGCTGCTGGTCGTGCTGCCCCAAGTCATCTCAAATGATAGGGTCTTTCCCATTGCCTCTTTTAACGCCATATCGCTATATTACAATATTAACATATTTGTGGATCCCTCGCCAATTGTCATCAGTGCTCACAATCATAGCCTAGCTAATTAATGAATTAATCATATCCACCCGAGAAAAACTTTGAACTGGAAAATTGAACCAAACGCTCATCACTACACGTTATAATATTCTACCATTCCCACTACTACTCTACTTGTTCCGTTATGTCAGTCCTTCACGTGATTTCAAATTGATGGGGAGTAAGTACTATGTGGTTCTTGAGTCCCACCCAATGCTCCTGTGAAATTAACAAACTGAATAAGCGTCTGGACCCTCCCCCCATTGCCACCATACGCGCAAGCCCCTCCTTGTTTCCCGTGAAAAATTTAGAAAGTGGAAAGTCCAGCTGTGACAGCAATTGGTCATATGGCCATTGTCCAGACCACACCACAAAAACAACAATAGTCAAACTACAAGAAACACATTGGACTGTTCTGTGCTGTCAAGAAGAGACTAGCCTATACACCAGCCTAGAAAAATATGTAGCAGAACAGACATGTTGAATAATATATTAAAATGTGTTGACTTTATTATTTGATGCTCTATGCATGTCAGGATAGTTTTTTTTCTGTGGTTCAAAAGCTGAACAGCTGTTTTATTGTGATGTTCCTAAGCAACATCCTCCTCTCCACCCCTCTCCTAAATTGCTTGATGAGTCTCTGGCTGTCCTGGCAGGCGGTCTCAGGAGGTAGGCAATAAAATCTCTTTCTCCGTGAGCACATGGCACTAAAAAGCAGTAGGCCTAGACAACCCCCCCTCCCCCTCCCCACACACACACACACACACACACACACACACACACACACACACACACACACACACACACACACACACACACACACACACACACACACACACACACACACACACACACACACACACACACACACACACACACACACACACACACACACACACACACACACACACAGGAACGTGTTCTGTTGGATTAGTACAGACATTGGACCTTGGTTTATCTCTACAGCGCACAAACACTACATATTGTACCCTCTTTAACCCCTTCTACTAACCACACACTATATATTATGTTCTGCATGAATTCCCTCTCCTTTGTTGAAATAACATTGACAATGGAAAGGCAACTGACAAACAATAGAGACACCCTGCAACACCTTGTATCTCTCACTCACCACATCCACGTTAGTGTCTGTCTCTACGGTGTCTTCAGAAACATCTGTTTGGTCGGTAGTGAGGAGTCTACTATCGGTGCTGCAATCCAACTGGATAAACGGTCGACACTGGAAGTGACAGGTGTAACTGCAGTCTTTGGGGAGAGAGAGAAACAGAGACAGAGAAGACAGAGCGAGGGAGAGAGAAAGAGAGAGAGAGAGGGAGATGACTGACATGTGAGGACTAGAGGACGGTTGATTGCTTCAACCATTATCATTCACACATTTCGGATCAACCATTTTGCCTCAAATCGGTTTATTCTGCCAATCGTCATTCATCTTGTGGATGGAAACTAAGGTGTTAAGTTAACTGAATTCACCCTCCCAGCCTTCTCATGATCGTGTGGCATTGGGGTCAGCAGCAGCACAGTAAATGTAGGTCGTCACTGCCCCCTGCTGTTGATTCTGTCCACCACATCAACCGTGAATGAGGAGTCTCTTCAGCATGTATCAATGTTCTAGGGTCAGTGTTCAAGGGTAGTAAACTACATGAAGTTCAACTAGTAATTTAACTACATTTTGCAGTCGTTTGGTAGTAGTTGAACTAAAATGAAATCTAGGTAGTGTTTTCACTACTTATTTGCCATGTAGCGGTGTAGCTACTTACTGGAACTACAAACAACTTTTTTTTAAACTAAAATAAAATATTGTTGAAGTAGGCAATAATTTCCTGTCTTTTTTTGGCATCAGACGTGCCTGATTCTCACTTGAAACATAACTGTTGTGTTTAACAGGGTAAATGACACATTCTGTTAACATATGACCCCAAAGTGAAGTGTTTGTAGTCTATGAAATTTCAGATTTACATGTGATAATTTTTCATGAAGTAGTTTGGATGTGGTAAGCTACTTTTTCAAAGTAACTTTAGTTAAGTAAACTCTATTTCTCTAAAGGGTAGATTTAGTGTATCTTAACTTCTTCCATTGTGAAGTAATTGGTAGCTTGTAAAACTCTCCTTTGTAGGGGGCTTCCGAGTGGCGCAGCAGTCTAAGGCACTGCATCTCAGTGCTCCTCTAGAGGCATCACTACAGACCCTGGTTCAATTCCAGGCTGTATCACAACCAGACGTAATTGGTAATCCCATGGCCCAGCATTGTCCCGGTTAGGGGTAGGCTGTCTTTGTAAATTTGAATTTGTTTTTAAATGTCTTAACTAGTTTAAAAAAGGTTAAATAAAATAAAAAATATTTTTCAGAGTAGCTACCCAACACTTTGTAGGGTGAAGTTACCTGTAGACACTGATCTGGGGTCAATTTTGAATTTGGGGACCGAAAGATGATTCTAGATCTTTACGAAGTTAGGAGCACTGGGAAGCAAGACTAATGAATGAGTGGCTTTGACTATACAGTTTACTGTACTCAGCCCCATAGTACCTACACATATGTATCACATATACATTGGAATGCTGCTGTAGATTCAGAAATGCATGCAGTCCAACGACTCTTTGAGAATAAACTTTTTCCCATGCTCATGTGGTCCCTAACACAAAAAACAAACAGCCCCCCCCCACAAAAAACACATAATTAAAGTAACTTTTGGATTACCAAAACGTAATCTGATTACTTTCTGTTACTTTTTTGGGGGATTACTTTCCCCTTAAGAGGCATTAGAAGAAGACAAAAAGTATCTGACTTGTGGTCAGACCTGCTCAGGTGGAACAAGTTTAAACTCACAACTTTTTAAAATGCTAATCGAATGTCATTGAGAAAACAAAAAGGTGTCATGACATATTTTTCACAAACATCCTTTGTGTATTTAAACGATATCTAAGGAGTCATCATCTAGTTTTTCAAAAAAATCTGTAATCTGATTACAATATTTTTGCTGTTAATCAGATTACATGTAACTGATTACATGCCATTTACCCAGGCAAACAGCCGGGCAACGGCTTGTGGCGGCTCACTTCCCATGGTTAGCATGGACTACACCCCACTCAGTCTCGCTGGCATTAATCCATCCTCTGGCTGTCGCAGCATCTGTATTTAGAGCTTTGATCATGTCAGATGAGGTGATGTCTACAGTAATCAGTTACTCCCAAACTTTGAAAACACAGACAGTGATCATACATGCGCACACATACAAATACACACACACACACACACACACACACACACACACACACACACACACACACACACACACACACACACACACACACACACACACACACACACACACACACACACACACACACACACACACACACACACACACACACACACACACACACACACAGGGTTGGTACTCACTAGCACAGCTCAGGCTCTGTTTGTAAAGGCCCCAGATGAATTCACCACACAAATCGCACCAGCTGATCTGGGTGTAACTGCAGGGCTGGAAGTCATGTCCCTTTCCAACCTGACCTGTGAACCACGAGGGCCCCTCAACACTCACACTGTCCCCCACCAGCCGGACCACGTGGCTGGGCCTCTCCGGAGCTCTCATCTGCCTGGGGGTCAGGGGCGCTGCTGGGGGCAGAGAGGCTGGTGGGTCTGGTGCCAGCTCTATGCGATCATTCAGGCTGAGGTCTTTCAGCTCAATCAGCTCACACTTGGACATGCCATTTACCCAGGAAAACAGCCGGGCGACGGCTTGTGGCGGCTCACTTCCCATGGTTAGCATGGACTACAGCCCACTCAGTCTCGCTGGCATTAATCCATCCACTGGCTGTCGCAGCATCTGTATTTAGAGCTTTGATCATGTCAGATGAGGTGATGTCTATAGTGCAGAGAAAGTGTTGACTGAGGCTATCTGGGTTTAGTCCATCTCCGGTGTGATGTGTAATGTGCCAGAACAGCTGTCCATGGAGTCCTCTTCAGGCTCTGTCATAGACCAAGCCGGTTATCTAAAACAGAGGGAATTTAGAAAAAAGGAATCATACAGGAGTTCTATAATAACCACTTAGACTTCATCACATCTCAGCATTATTCTGACTGCAGTCTATACCAGCTGTTACAGTCATTCCCTTCACCATGCCATCACAGGCCTCATTTGTATCCACCTAAACTAGAGAAACATTTCAATTTTGTTTAACAGTTCAATAGGCAACAAAAGTTGTTGGTAGAATATAGCTGGCTGAAAAAAACAGGAGATTAATATTTCTTGGCCAAAGCTAGAATTAATAAGATTATGTCAAATGTGGGACAAGATGACTAGATTAATCCTGCATGAGAGCGCAGCGGAGAGCATAGCCTTTGACATGACAGAAATATGACAACATTACAGGCCACCTGCGTTCGTTCCTGTGACTGTTGGGAAAGAGGCACTCAGCAGGGATTGACACGAGGGAAAAACAATACTTGACTATAGACTGCAGACAAAAAAGCCACTATTCTACTAGGGAATGCATACAATTGAGAGGGTGAATTTACAATCCATTGCTATCCCAAGCATGTGCGGCGTGCTCATTTAGGCCAGCGGTTCCCAACCAGGGGTACTAGGACTTGAAAAATTGAAATAGATATATCTCAGATAAAAGAGGAGCTCTGACAGAGGATACCCCAAATCCACTGGTACCCTAGCTGTGACCAGGACAAACGTACCTATCTTTTTATTTTTTATTTTAGGAATGCAGTTCATTTCAATATGTTTTCTCCCAACCCAAGTTGTTGTTGAAACTTTTCGTTCTCCCTTCAATGCACCCCTTTTGTGTCTCTTATAGACTAATTCAGTGACACAAATGAGAACAAGAGCTGCACGGATTTACACCTGGCCAACTGGGTCACCACTACGTGCAGCGCAGCGCACCAACTATCCACATTGGTTACAAATTAGTTACACAGACTCGACTATGTTTGCAGCTTTTATAATAATGACTAGACTAAAATATAGCCTCTGTGTATTGATGTTAAATTGTAATTTACCATTGGAGTTGTTATTGAGGTCATCACATCGAAGATTATTAGGTGGCCTACAGTTTCTATGAACTTAATTTAATTAAAACTATCCTATGCATCCCAGAACAGCACTTTTATCGATGACCATGTTAATAACGACCAGTTAACTACCAGTTTCAATCCGACGGCTGAGCTCTCCGCGGGACCGGGTTTACTGACACAGGTTTACTGACATCGCGCGCGACCCAACATGATGCACCACAAACAGCACATTTGTAAATATGTATTTTCTACCCAACTAACTCACCTCTCTTCGCGTCCACCTCCTCATTGTTGGTTAGGCATTAATCGTGGGTAGCCTACATTTTGACTGGGGTCCAAGGTTGAGGTCCATCAATTCGTTTTTTTCTCCCCACAAAACTGCCTGACAGTCACTCTCTTCGATGTTTGCGCATGCACTCTGTAGCGGTCAGATTACTGCTGCCTAATCCGGTATTTAACTGTCGTGTTTCATGTCGCTCCTCAATCTTCATGCCATGAGGTTTACCCGGATAGGCTGTTCTCCATCAAACAAAGCAACATGTTTCTATATGTAGTATTTATATAGACTAAATTCCTAGAAATTATGTTAGTGCTCACATGAAACAAATTGTGTATGCATGCCAGTGGGGAGCTGTCGGAGAAAGTGAGATCTAACAGTCCACTATATAAGATGTGATATTAACTAGGCCTCCTATGTCATTTTGTATTCTACAATATTTAAAAGATCTGATATTCCAAGACATTTTGTCACCCTAACCACCCGAAATGTAGCCTGGCCCTAGTCAAATTGGCTGTTTTACGGATTAAATATTCAATGTTTTGGAAATCACCCGAAGAGAAGCCTCGGGTTAGAAATATGGAGCTCTGTTCTCCAAAACCACACAGTGAAGATGAAAGCAGCGATCTTAGTCTACATTGTATGAATATTCAAGTGTAATGTGTTTTTAGTATAGCATTTGCAGACAATATTGAACAAGATGAATGAATGGAGTAATGGACAGCAGGTGAATAGGATAACTGCTCTGCGCGGTAGGCCTAGAACTATCATGCTCCCTCCTTTTTATGATGAACCCAGTGTGAGTTGATGTTGTCCTTTATCTTCTTCCTTGCTCAGAGAGGAAACCCTGTCTTCATCAAGGGGAAGGAAGGGAGGATCTCTGAGAGGCCCACAGTAGATAACAAACACTGGGCAGTGAGAGTGAGAGAGAGAGTCTGGCACTGGGCCATTGGTTACAAGAATGGAAGGAATCCTCTCCTTCTTTCCCATTGGGAAAATATGTTAATTGGTTTTGAATGGCTGATTTGCTATGGTTGCTGCCTGCTGGAGTCCGAAATTAATCCACTCATTTCAAAGCATCACTCTGAGCAGGCTCTTTTCTGACCAGTAATCCAACATTAGTGAACTGAATGCAAAACTAATTTGACAAGAAATATGTTGCATTATTAACACTGGCCCAGTTGGAAGTCCTGAACCGAAACCATTTCATAAATTATAAAATAGTTTATTCCTACATTTGATGGGTTGTATTGTATAAACATACTTTTGTCTCATTCTTGGGAGGGAAAATAGAAGGCAAGAGGAAGTAAAATACACCTTTATCATGATGTCAAACATTTTGTTTCCTTCCTGCCCAATTTGTACACAGTTGAAATAGAAACCAAGAGACAAGTACTGTATAATTAAACAGAGAGAGAGAGAGCAAGAGAGAAAGAGAGTGAGAGGGAGAGAGATGGAGAACATACTATGACCACATGTGAGTGAAGAGACAATTTAGTCCAGCAGATAAGAACCAAATATACCCGAAATTGTTCCATTTTATGATACAAGTATCAAACCGTTTTATATAATGGCTGCAATTCAGATTTTATGTTAGAATAAAATAGGGTAAAATCATCAATTACTTTTGATGTTATCTACCCTCTAAATAAACCCAACAGATAATATAGACAATCATTTCATTCTGATCATAAAATAGTCTTAAGACCCAGTGGTGTAATGTACTTAAGTAAAAATACCTTCAAGTTAAACGTTTTAGGTATCTGTACTTTACTTTACTATTCATATTTTTGACAACTTGTATTTTTACTCCACTACATTCCTAAAGAAGATAATGTACTTTTTACTCCATACATTTTCCGTGACACCCAAAAGTACTTATTACATGTTGCAGGACAGGGAAATGATCAAATTCACGCATTTATCAAGAGAACATCCCTGGTCATCCCTACTGCCTCTGATCTGGCGCACTCACATAACACAAATGCTTCATTTGTAAATGATGTCTGAGTGTTGCAGTGTGCCCCTGGCTATATGTCATTTTTTTAAACAAGAAAATCGTGCTGTCTGGTTTGCCTAATCTAAGGAATTTGAAATTATTTGTACTTTTACTTTTTTATACTTAAGTATATTTTAGCAATTACATTTACTTTTGATACTTAAGTATATTTTAAACCAAATACCTTTAGACTCTTACTCAAGTCATATTTTACTGGGTGGGTTTCACTTTTTCTTGAGTAATTTTCTATTAAGTTATATTTACCTTTACTCAAGCCATGTATATGTCACATGTTACAACTTCACAGGAGAGGCATTTGAACGTAAAACAATATATTTTTAATATATTTGACAGAAATTTCCTCTGGAACATATGAACTTTCATGTGCCTTAATAACAAACTTGTATGCCATCTGTAAATACAAATAAAATGTTTTAATTATGAGCCTAGTTGGTTTAACAACTGAAAAAGTCTGGAACTTTCCCACTAGCCATTATTGGCTGAGATAATGGATGGGCTGAACATACCGAGAGATGCGTTCTGCCATGTAATATAATAATAATAATATAATAATATAATAATAATAATAATAATATAATAATATAATAATAATATATGCCATTTAGTCTGTCATTCTATGGGTGGTCCCGGGATCAACCCACTGGCTTCTGCTCTATGAGCTACAGAAGGACCATGTATCATGCTTCTGTCTATAACATGAGTTGCTCAGTATGTGTAGATGATCCTTGCTACCGCGGCTTTTTTGAAAGATATAACGTTAGCCATGGAGAACTGCAAAAGTGTTGCTGCTGCGCTCAACAACATTGCTGCCCTGAATTTAGCAGGCACTATTGACAAAGATCTGTAGGAAAAAGTTGTGATAGAATACTTTCTGCACACTGTCAGTATGAACCAGAGTGACTTGACACAATGGGCCAAACAAGTGTTCATCCATGCATACGGGTAAGAGTCTGCAGTGGAGAAGGTGGAAAGCTTCAAGTTCCTTGGCGTACACATCACTGACAAATTGAAATTGTCCACCCACACAGACAGTGTGGTGAAGAAGGCGCAACAGCGCCTCTTCAATCTCAGGAGGCTGAAGAAATTTGGATTGGCACCTAAAACCCCCACAAACTTTTACAGATGCACAATTTAAAGCATCCTGTCACCTCACCTCCTGGTAAGGCAATTCCACCGCCAACAACCGTAGAGCTTTCCAGAGGGTGGTGCGGTCTGCCCAATGCATCACTGGTGGCAAACTACCTGCCCTCCAGGACACTTACAGCACCATCCCTTTACTTTAGGAAGGCCAAAAAGATCATCAAGGACAACAACCACCCAAGCCACTGTCTGTTCACCCCGCTATCATCCAGAAGGCGAGGTCAGTACAGGTGCATCAAACAAAGCTGGGACCGAGAGACTGAAAAACAGCTTCTGTCTCAAGGCCATCAGACTGTTAACTAGCCATCACAAGCACCTTATAGAGACTGCTGCTCTATATACATAGACTTGAAATCACTGGCCACTTTAATAATGTGTAACGCAGACGCTGGGAGTCAGGAAGCAAGTACAAGGAGTGAATTTAATAATACAAAAAAGCATGGAACAATACAAAACAAGAGTAGCGTCTGGACATAACTAATACTGCCTGCGGAAAGAACCAAAGGGAGTGACAGATATAGGGGAGATAATCATAGAAGTGATGGAGTCCAGGGAGTCTCAGGAGGCGCAAGTGCGTGTAACGATGGTGGTAGGTGTGTGTAATAATAAGTAAACTGGCAACAGTGAGCGCCAGAGTGGGGGAGAGGGAATAGATATGACTTAATGGAACATTAGTTTTTTAAATAATTTTTACATATTTTGCACTACTCATCTCATATGTATATACTATATTCTATTCTATTATACTGTATTTTAGTGTATGCAGCACGGACATTGCTCGTCCAAATATTTATATATTCTTAATTCCATCCCTTTACTTTATATTTGTGTGTATTGTGTGTATTGTTGTGAAATTGTTAGATATTACTGCATTGTTGGAGCTAGAAACACAAGCATTTCGCTACACCTGCAATAACATCTGCTAAACATGTGTATGTGACCAATAAAACTTGATTTGATTTGATTTGGTCTAGCTACATTTTCAGATATTATACTTTACGTTTCTAATTTTGTCAGGAACTCGTTTTCATTACAAGTTAAAGCGTATTGTTAGCTAGCTAGCACACATTAGCTTCCTGGCTCTCTAGCTAGCGTTACGTGTTTGATATATGTAGTAATACTATTTGTATTTCAGAAACCCATGTGCATTGCTAGTTATAGCCTAATGTTTGCTAGCTAGCTAACATTAAATGTAGTTGGTTAACTTTATTAACCGGCAGACTCATAATACAGCATTTCATGCATGGTGGCTAACTATGACAATATGTTTGTACTGTATGGGTTGGGATTATGGTTCATTTTTTAGCTAGCTATCTAGCTACATGTCTAAACAAAAGACTTCACTTCGCCAGATGATTACATGACCCATCAAGTTAGCCAGGTCTGTCTGGGTAAGCATCATCTAATATTTATTTTTTAATTTATACAATATTTTTATCTGGATACTTTCTATTTTTGATATGGCTACTATGCAAATATGCAAGTAACCATTTCACTGTACTGTTTACACCTTCTGTATCCTGTGCATTTGACAAATCACCTTGAATGGGTGTTGACAAAGAAGAGCTCTCCAGTAGGTGTACCAAAACATTCAAGGTACATTTTCTCAAAAGTGGGGTTACAAGTTAATTAACTTTCAAAACAGAATTACTTTCCCATTGTACCTCAACTACATTGTATGATATGCCGTTTTGTAGCTCTGAGTCTGAACTTGAAAAAAAAACACAATTTAGATTGTTGCTACATAAGACCGAATTGAGGTGGTGGGTTACATGTTGGACTTGATTTACTTGGCTATATATCCATAAATCATAGGCACATACAGCCCAATGATGGCTTAAAATGTTTGAGGGGGTCTAAAAACACAATGAAATGGACAAAAAAAAAACACGAATCCTTTAAACTTTTAGTAGACAAGTGGTGCAAACGCATGCCAAATTACAGTGTTTCGTTTTGTAAATGTTTTTATTGTTAGTTCCAATAGTTTACGTGTAAACACTCTAAAAAGGTATATGGGTGTTCCCTGTAGTCTACTCACTGCAATGATATATAATGTGATACTCACTCAGTTTTATGAGCAATATGCATTTAAACCCTCTTGAGTGATGTAGGTAAATACTATTTTAGTGGATTTCAGAGCATACGATATTAACAAGCTACCTATAGCCTACCTATATTGTTTCCATCTGTGGACATTTATTCTATGGTGGCATCATGAGAAAAGAAAACGCAACCATTCAGTACTATCATGCATACATGTCATAAGAAATTTACGTGGTGGTTTTGGTCTTACAGTAATGTTATAGTATGCTATTATGCTCAGGTTGTTATACATAATCATAATGAATCATTTACTAAGTGTCCTTGCGAGACATTGCTTCATCGTTCCTGTGTGCTCCGGCAGCATTATACCCATGATTATACATTGTTTTCCAAAATGACCGCCAACCAGCTCCATAGGGCCATATTGGACAGGATTCACATGGCCATATCTCCATAAATAATTCAAATGTTTCAGGGGGTCTGGAGAACACAATAAAATCTATCTTTTAAATATTTTGTAGAAAAGTGGTTAAAAAGGGGCACAACGTTGTTTTCCAAAAATACTTTAGACATGCCCTAGTGTGTGAAATTTGGTGGCTCTATCACAAAGTCTCCAAAAAAGTAATGTAACTGCTGGACTATAGTCAAAAGGACCTCAATATGACCCCTATTAAGGTCTTAAGAGTACTTTATGATCAGAATGATTGTCTATATTATCTGTGGAGTTTATTTAGTGGGTAGATAACATGAAAGTCATTTTTATATCGTTTAGGATGATTTTACCCTATTTTCTTCTAACAGGAAATTCGGATGGCAGCTGTTTTATGAAAGTGGCCTCCCTGATTGACTGACAGGCTTCCCATACTGCCTTCCAATCTTGAAAAATTTCCTAAAGTTATCTAGTGTTAGTGTACCAAGTTTGATACTTGTATCATAAAATGGAACAATTATTTCAGCTATGCACAGGACTAGTTGGTTGCAGTGAATTATGCCCTAGTGAGAATGTGTCATTCTAATGTCTAGCCGTGTTGCACAAGTCCCAGTCTTGTTTGGGAGGAATTGGAGCACAATGAGTAGTGAATGGAGGAGCACTGTGTCCATTGAATGGTGCAGTTTGAAATGGGCGGTAGCCTATTCCAGGTGCCCATTTAACAGCAGTGAGCAGCACACATCACAATGCAACAATTGATGAGTTTACAGACTGCATTATTCAAGATTTAGCAAATTACTTCTGGACATTCTGTTGTATTCTTAATTCCTTGTTCATTCCTTAGGCCTACTGTTCGGTGCTTGCTCTACTGGCAAAATTCGACTTTCCCCCAAAATGAATGATTAGGAAAGGTTAATCGGTGCAGTGAAGAAAAGACAATGTTGGCCAGCTGATGGTTTGTGCTCTATGATCATTCATTTATTTTTTAGCATTCCTTCTGAATATAACACAGTGTTGGTGCAACAGATGGAATCCAGCCTGTTCCACAATGGAAATTAAATAATTAACCCCTCTCTTTATGTAGTCTGGTCATGATAAGGAAGAATGTGCTCAGTGCATTCCAAAAGCGTCGAAATACTGGAACGCAACTGCTTTACTGAACAACAATTCCCAAAATGCACCTGAGAAAGTAGGAAGTGGATAGTGATTATTTTCCACGTCACACCGCAGCCCGAATTTCAACGTCAAGCGAACGCCGCACAGTCATGCTGATTGAGAATAGAACATTGCGCGCAATTAAGGACAATTTTCATAATATCTATGCAATTTAAATATTGACATTCCGGTAGGTATTAGTCTTATTTAGCAAAACGTGTGGTTATTGTGGTAGGCTACTCTTTGACGTGCTTATCCCACTCTCACTTGTCAATAACGGTTTGCAATAGCTTTCTCGTTAAGCATATTTTACTTTACTGAATCAATTTAGTGAGGAACTTAATGGTGTTATGCTTTTGTATTAACTTTCTCTATGGGTTTCGAGGAATCTACAAAAAATTCAGCTTTTCTGTTTTCAGGAAAAGGTATCAACTCCCCCTTGTGGGGTAAAAAGGTAGCTGTGGTCGGAAACCATGGCGGAACTCCCCGGATCAGAACCCCGAATTTACAGTTTTGGGAAAGTCGCATGTGGAATACTGACTCACGTGCTTTGTGTTGTCTTCACTGTGCTTATCACGGTATTGGCCAAGCCTGGAACAAGTGAGTAACCCAGCCTTGGCGCCAGCAACAGAGCACCCATCAATGCTGTTCCATATCTGCATATAACACATGGAATACTTTATATTGAGTTGATGAAACAAGATAATATTTTTTGAGTTGATCTGTTTTTCAGGTTTGTTCTCTTGGCACCCTTTCCTGATGACACTGGCGGTAAGGTGACACATCTGTGTGTGCATAATGTGTTCTGTGAATTCATCTCATTCAATTGTCTCAGATGTGTTACAACAGTTCACGGTCATTCCATCTTTCCTCCACCACTCTCACCTTCTTTTTCTTGCCGTTCTCTCCCCATCTCCTCTTGATCCCCCTCTTCCCTCTTAGTTCTCCCTCTTCATGACAGAAGCTGTGCTCCTCTTCTCTCCACATTGCTCTCCCATTCGGAAGCTTTCCCACAAGACCAAGGGGCGTGTCCACTGGATCCTGCAGTGCCTCTGCGCCAGCTGTGCCACCCTGGGCCTGACATCCATCTTCTACAACAAGCACCTGAACGGCAAGCCCCACTTCGCCTCGTGGCACGGCCTGGTGGGCCTGGGGACATTGTGTGTTGTTGGGGTGCAGTCTCTGGCCGCTCTGCCCCTCCTCTACCACTCCCTGGCTAAGGGGTGGTCCCTGGCTAAGCTAAAGCGCTACCACGCAGCGTCTGGCCTAGTCACTTACCTGCTGGGAAGTGTCAGTCTGCTCCTGGGCATATGCTCAGTGTGGTTTACAGGCGCTGTGGGAGGATACACCTGGTACCTGGCAGCACTGTGCCCTGCCCTCAGCACCCTGGTCATCATGAGCCAGGTGTCCAATACCTACATGGCTAAGAAACGGCTGGTGTCCTAACCAGGCTGGCCGACCAAAACCAAGGTCACAAACATTAGCCATAAACTATTACTGTATTCAAATGAAGCTTTGATAAGAGCTTTACCGTAAGGCTATCTTTGGAAGACCAACCTGCATTCTGCCTAATGTCCAAAAGTACCAGTGCCTTATATTGGTGAAATTATGATTTTGTTACATCTACTGCTGAACTAGTTCTAATTTCAAAGTTTGGTCTTTGTATGTTAATTCTACCTTGAGCAAAACAAGTGCAAGGACTCATCATTGAGCATAGCTTGGCTGTCTAAAAAAAAAAAATGTGATAACATGCCTCGGTCTTTTGGAGTATTTAGTAAAGTAGTATTTTGTATCCGAGAGCCAAGAAAGCCTGTTATGTGTCTAAGGAAGTACAAATATTGGTTGTTAACCATGGAAAACAACTAGAGGCCACTGATGCTGCTTGATTTTATTTGCCTTTAGGCTTGAATGGACCAATGCACATTTTTTTGTGATTGGTTTGTTTTTATAAGGTGATACATTTGTGTATTAGTTTGCACTAAGGTGTGAAATTCCAGCCAAAGATGTCATATTTACTGATGTGGTAGAATGACTGCAATGAAGTGTCAAAAAAACAGTGTAGTGTTTGCTTTCCCATACATTCTGTAACTCCATTACCCCCAATTGTCTTACTGAAAGGACATACGCAGTTTCATCATAACCGCATCATATTCAAATGCATTATCCTCACATGGGTGTTTCATAGATTCCCGGCTGCAAGAGTGCAATTGAAGGTCGAGTTGAACATAATTCTTGGAATATACTGTAGATTATTACTGATTATTGTTGACATGTTTTGTCAAATTTATATTTTGATGCAATTTCAATAAAAAAATACATTTTGCATATTGGTATGTTTCCATGTGCATATACAGTGCATTCGGAAAGTATTCAGACCCCTTGACTTTTTCCACATTTTTTTTACGTGACAGCTTTATTCTAAAATTGATTAAATAAAACATCCTCAATCTGCACACAATAACCCATGATGACAAAGTGAAAACAGGTTTGACATTTTTGCTAATTTATAAAAAATAAAAACAAATACCTTATTTATGTAAGTATTCAGACCCTTTGCTATGATATTTGACATTCAATCCAATCAATTAGGTTGGCGCCCAGGTGCGTCCTGTTTCCACTCATCATCCTTGAGATGTGGTTAAATCAATTGATTGGACATGATTTCGAAAGGCACACACGCCTGTCAATATAAGGTCCCACAGTTGACAGTGCATTTCAGAGCAAAAACCAAGCCATGAGGCAAAAGAAATTGTCTATAGAGCCCCGAGACAGGATTGTGTCAAGGCACAGATCTGGGAAAGGGTATCAAAAAACATTCTGCAGCATTGAAGGTCCCAAGAACACAGTGGCCTCCATCCTGTTTGGAACCACAAAGTTTGGAACCACAAAGACTCTTCTTAGAGCTGGCCGCCCAGCCAAACTGAGCAATCGGGGGAGAGGGGCCTTGGTCAGGAAGGTGACCAATAGCCCCATGGTCACCCTGACAGAGCTCCAGAGTTCCTCTGTGGAGTTGAGAGAACCTTCCAGAAGGACAACCATTTCTGCAGCACTCCACCAATCAGGCCTTTATGGTAGAGTGCCAGATGAAAGCCACTCCTCAGTAAAAGGCACATGGCAAATTCCAAGCGGGACTCAGACCATGAGAAACTAGATTCTCTGGTCTGATGAAACCAAGATTGAACTCTTTGGCCTGAATGCCAAGCTTCACGTCTGGAGTAAACCTGGCACCATCATCCCTACGATGAAGCATGGTGGTGGCAGCATCATGCTGTGGGGATGTTTTTCAGTGACAGGGACTGGGAGACTAGTCAGGATCGAGGGAAAGATGAACAGAGCAAAGTACAGAGAGATCCTTGATGAAAACCTGTTCCAGAGTGCTCAGGCCCTCAGACTGGGGAGAAGGTTCACCTTCCAACAGGACAATGACCCTAAGCACACAGCCAAGACAACGCAAGAGTGGCTTCTGAACAAGTCTCTGAATGTCCTTGAGTGGTTCAGCCAGAGCCCGGACTTGAACCCAATTGAATATCTCTGGAGAGACCTGAAAGACTCAAGGCTGTAATCACTGCCAAAGGTGCTTCAACAAAGTACTGGGTAAAGGGTCTGAATACTTCTGTAAATGTGATCAGTTTATTTTTTTTATACATTTGCAAAAAAATAAACGTTTTTGCTTTGTCATTATGGGGTAGTGTGTATATTAATTATAAAAATCTATTTAATCAATTTTAGAATATGGCTGTAACATAAAATGTGGAAAGTCAACTTGTTTGAATAGTATTCAAATGCACTGTAACTTCAAAAAACATCTGTGCATAGAACATACAAAGCCCATGAAAAATAATGTCAGTGTAATAAAAAAAATGAAGTAACAACGCAGGAGAAGTGCGTTTTATTATGTTAAAATAACATTAACGAAGTAACACAGTTGTCATATGCTGGATACATGGGGGTGGACTGTCCCTCCCGATCTCTCACAGTCAGTCTGTGCCACTGCTCTGCTCTTCCACAGACACTGGACAAAAAGATCAACGTGGACAAAAAGAGAGGGGAAAAGTTTGACATATAATACAAATAATACAGCAGATTAATTCATATCCATCGTTATAAATAAAGACTTTTGGTAAATGCATACAATGAGATAAATGACATACTAGTCAAGGCAAGCTAATATTATCAAGCTGTTGTTATAAAATAACATTGTTACTTAAACAACATACAGACCATGTTCTCTTCATGATAACACTAAGAAATAATAAGCACAGTGAAACTATTTTGATTGGGGAGGGAGGATGGGGATTCCTTCTCCAAGGAAATAGTGTTCCCTATTAAAAGGACTGGGATGATTGGCTAAATCATGATAGACACAAGACATGGCCAATTAGAAAAAAGGTTGAGGTTCCAAAGTGAGGTGGAAAAAAACATGATCAACTTGAAACAGGCTGTAAGGAAGAGGACAAGGAAGTAAGCAGTAGTGGGTGGGTAGAGTGGAGGTTGTGAGGAGTGTATGGTGAAATGAGGGAGTAGAGAGTAAACAAACTCCACAAAAAAGAGAGTTATAGAATAACTCCAGTAGGCTTATTCCATGTCCAATTGCAGACTTTATTCCAGTGGAGAAACAGAACCTTGAGGCCCGATCCATTCCACTCACAATGATTTTGACATGACATCACAGACCGAGAAAGGTACTGACCAACCACGGAGAAACTTTTGACTACTTTAATACACTAAGTAAATGTCAAAATACTTATGTAAAAAGAAAAATATTACGTATTCAAATGGGGGGACTAGACACAGTGCTTTCATTTCTAAATGGTAAAACAGATACATTGCCGTCAGAAAATATTCACGCCCCTTGACTTTTTCTACATTTTGTTGTTACAGCCTGCCTGAATTTAAAATGAATTACATTTAGATTGTTTTGCCACTGGCCTACACACAATACCCTACAATGTCAAAGTGGAATTATGTTTTTCAAAATGTTTACAAATGAATTCAAAAGGAAAAGTTTAAATGTCTCAAGTCAATACGTATTCAACCCCTTTGTAAAAAAAAAAAAAAAAAGTACACATCGAATATCCCTTTGAGCTTGGTGAAGTTATTAATTACACTTTGGATGGCGTATCAATACACCCAGTCACGACAAATATACAGGTGTCCTTCCTAACTCAGTTGCCGGAAAGGAAGGAAACCGCTCAGGGATTTTACCATGAGGGCAATAGTAACTTTAAAACCGTTACAGAGTTTAATGGCTGTGATAAGAGAACTGAGGATGGATCAACAACATTGTAGTTACTCCACAATACTAACATAATTGACCGCGGGAAAAGAAAAAAGCCTGTACAGAAAAAAAATATTCTACAACATGCATTTTGTTTGCAACAAAGCACGAAAGTCATTTTGCAAAGAATGTGGCAAAGCAATGAACCTCTTGTCCTGAATATAAAGTGTATTGTATAGGCAAATCCAATACAACAAATGACTGAGTACCAAATGTTACGGGTATGCTTTTAAATCGATAAAGACTGGGGAGTTTTTCAGGATAAAAAATAAACAGAATGGAGCTAAGCACATGTAAAATCCTAGAGAAAAACCTGGTTCAGTCTGCTTTCCACCAGACACTGGGAGATGAAGCCACCTTTCAGCTAGACAATAACCTGCAAAACAAGGCTAAATCAACACAAGTTGCTTTCCTAGAAGACCGTGAATGTTCCTGTGTGGCCAAGTTAGTTTTGACTTACATCTACTTGAATGATGAACAAAATTTGGCAGAGCTTTTGAATTTTTAAAGAATAATGGCCAACTGTTGCACAATCCAGGTGTGGAAAGCTCTTACAGACTTACCCAGAAAGGCAGTGATTACATCTGTGGGTCTAAGGTGCTACTACAAAGTATTGATTCAGGGGTGTGAATACTTATGTAAATGAGATGTCTGTATTTCATTTTCAATACATTTTAAAACATTTCTAAAAACATGTTTTCAAGAAAATATTCAATCTATTTTGAATTCAGGCTGTAATAAGTCAAGGTGTGAATACTTTCTGAAGGCACTGTATGTATGAAAATACACTAAAATAAAAGGTGATATTTTGTACTGTTGCCTCATGAAAAACTTGATCTCAAATTCAAAATGCTGGAGTTTAGAGGCAAATGTCAAAATGTTAGCTTCATTGTCCAAATAAATTTGTAGGGGAGTGTATATTGTCTTCTAGTCCTTTCCAACTGGGTTTGCTACAATGTCTATCAAACAGCTAACGGCTCTAAAATCACATTTTTTGTATTTATTTTGAATGCAAACGGTCCAACAGACGATCACATAGTACCACCTGATGTGAGCTCAGAGGAGATAGTGTCCTGACAGGCCTCAGTAATCGTCATGGGGGTAAAATAACTGCACGGCCATGCTAGAAGACATAGCAGGAGAGGCAGTGCTTGGAAGCCCCAAGTTCAACCAACTGGTCCCCTACAACAAGAAGTCCATCTATTCCCGTCCATGATCTCTGGTGCTCAGCCTCACCAACCTCAGGGGCTCGGGCAAATCTTCAGTCTCTTCAGTAAGATATTCAGCATAAGGATTTTGTTACTTTGTCTTGGTAAGCACATTGAGGTACGCCTCGTTCCCTCTCACTCGCCCGCTCATAGGAGTCTGTGTGTGTGTGTGTGAGGGGGGCTAAGAGGGTTAGCCAGGTTAGGGTGGGGAGTTGTTTGTTTTTGCAACTTATCCCTTCAGGGTTAACGAATGCCGGCTCATTGTCCTGTTACCTCGATGACGTCATCGTCCGAGCTGCTGCCGCCGTTGTCCGTGGCCATGTGATGGGTGTCAGGCCGGCTCAGGGCTGCACCCAGGAGGCTGGAGGGGGAAGAGGAGTAGTGGGAGAGGAAGCCGGAGCTTCCTCCAGAGCTTGCTGGGCCTCCTCCCAGGGTGTTGGGGTACATCCTGGGATCAGGCAGCAGGGACTGACTGTAGTTCAGAGGGAAGCCTGGGGACAGAAGGTCAGCCACACTGGGATTCATCAGGTAGGGGGGCAGGGTGGTGGAGGCAGAGGACACAGGCATGGTGTTGGTGGAGGAGGAGGTGGTGGTAGAGGAGGAGGGGAGGTGTCCATTGCTTCCTGTGGCTGAGGTGTGGTTGAGGAGGTCCGCCCCTGCCAAGGGGAACATGGCCTGCAGGTCTCCCAGAGTCTGTCCTGCTGACTGGAGAAAGGGGGATGAGGAATTGCCTCCCATCAGTAGCGGGTGGCTCATGTGTCCCTCCAAGGCCTGGTTCAGGGGGGGGAAGCTGAGGCCGCCACTGCCCAGGGAGAGGCCGGGGAAACCGGCTGCTGTCGAACTGCGTTTGCCCCCCGCCTGCTTGTGTCCACGGCTCTCGGCCATCTTGCGTTTGGAGCGTTGCAGAGCCTCGCCGATGCTCATTCCGATGTCATCTCTGAACTGCTGGCTGTGGTCCGATTCTGTGGTCTGATTGTGCTGCTGCGTTCTTCCCCCTCTGTCCCCTGTAAACGTGTCCGATGGTGACGGCAGCTCATTGCCCACGGTGACGGTATCCGCGGTGACGGCGTAGCGGCTGAGCTCTCGTAGGATCTCGGGGCTCTCGGGGGTGGAGGGCCACAAGGCGCTGTCGGGGGTCAGCCGTTGGCGCTCCGCGGGAGACGAACAGCCGTTACCGATGGCGTGAAGAAGGGAAACCTTGGAACCTGAGGAAAATAGAGGGTCAAAATGGAGAGTAACTATTCATTTTTCAAACAGTGCTTCAACTAGATTCCCTTAAGTCTGCATCTTGATGAGGTCTCACTACTTGTGACCCCCAGGGCTCAGTACTAGGTCCACTTTTGTTCTCTCTGTAGTCTGTACACCAAGTCAATCTATCATATCCTGTCAAATGGATTCCTTATCAAATGTAATGTAATTGAACTTATAGTGCACCTCTGTTGGTAGCAGTTCCTCCCTGCACTGCTCTGCTGAGCTTCCCTGAGCGGATGGCAAAAATCCTGCCATCATTGGTCTTGATATAGGTACCTGTGTGGAAGACTGCAGTTAATGGATGATAGCAAATCAAATCAAACTTTGTCATATGCACAGGATACAGCAAAGTGAACACAGTGCAATTACATGCTTACTTGCAAGCTCTCCTCTCATGACAACAGCTAATAAAAGTATAAAAGGTATTCAGACAAAAATAAGGCTGCAAGGAAGCACCAGTCAGTTTTGATGCTTAGGTTAATGTACCGAGCCCTTTATCTACATGAGATAACTTGGGGAATTCAGGTGCCCATGTGGCTGTTGATAACCACTCGCTAAGGTGTGTACAGTATTTGGATTAGAGTATGTAGAGAAATAATTTGACGACATGCAGGTAGATGTGGGGCCACAGCTTCTACAGTATACAGTACATTAGGAAAGTATTCAAACCACTTTACTCAACATTGTGTTACGTCACAGCCATACATTAACATGATCCCCCCTCATCAAACTACACACAAACCCCATAATGACAAAGCAAAAACAGGTTAAGAAATGTTTGCAAATTTATCGTTAAAAAATACAACTGAAATATCACATAAGTATTCAGATCAGTATTTTGTTGAAGCACCTTTGGCAACGATTACAGCCTCGAGTCTTCTTGGGTATGATGCTACAAGCTTGGCACACCTGTAATTGGGTTGTTTCTGCCATTTTTCTCTGCAGATCCTCTCAAGGTCTGCCAGTTTGGATGGGGAGCATTGCTGCACAGATGTTTTCCGGTCTCTCCAGAGAGGTTTGATCAATCGGGTTTAAGTCCGGGATCTGGCTTGGCCACTCAAGAATATTCAGAGACTTGTCCAGAAGCCACTCCTGCGTTGTCTTGGCTATGTGCTGAGGGTTGTTGTCCTGTTGGAAGGTGAACCTTCTCCCCAGTCTGAGGTCCTGAGCGCTCTGGAGTAGGTTTTCATCAAGGATCTCCCTGTACTTTGCTCCGTTCATCTTTACCTCGATCTTGACTAGTGTCCCTGCCGCTGAAAAACATCCCCACAGCACGATGCTGCCACCACCATGCTTCACCGTAGGGATGATGTGCCTTTTACTGAGGAGTGGCTTCTGTCTGACCACTACCATAAAGGCCTGATTGGTGACGTGCTGTAGAGAATGTTGTCCTTCTAGAAGGTTCCCCCATCTCCACATAGGAACTCTGGAGCTCTGTCAGAGTGACCATCGGGTTCTTGGTCACCTCATTGACCAAGGCCCTGCTCCCCCTGATTGTTCAGTTTGGCCAGGGGGCCAGCTTTAGGATGAGTCTAGGTGGGTCCAAACTTCTTCCATTTAAATATGATGGAGACCACTGTGTTCTTGGGGACCTTTCAATGCTGCAGACATGTTTTGGTACCCTTCCCCAGATCTGTGCCTTGCCACAATCCTGTCTCGGAGCACTACAGACAATTCCTTCGACCTCATGGCTTGGTTTTTGCTCTGATATGCACTGTCAACTCCGGGACCTTATATAGACAGGTGTGTGCCTTTCCAAATCTTGTCCAATCAATTTAATTTACCACACGTGGACTCCAATTAAGTTGTAGAAACATATCAAAGATGATCAATGGAAACACGATGCACCTGACCTCAATTTGGAGTCTCATAGTAAAGGGTCTGAATACTTATGTAAATAAGGTATGTTTTTTTTAATACATTTCTAAAAACCAGTTTTCCCTTTATCATTATGGGGTATTATGTGTAGATTGATGAGGGAAAAAATGTATTTAATACATTTTAGATTAAGGCCGCAATGTAACAAAATGTGGAAAAAAGAAGGGGCCTGAATACTTTTCAAATGCACAGTATATAGTGCCTTCAACAAGTATTCATACCTCTTGACATATTCCACATTTTGTTGTGTTACAGCCTGAATTCAAAATGGATTATATATATAAAAACAAAACAGCTTACCCATGTACACACAATACCCCATAATGACAAAGTCATTCAATTGTAGCAAATTTATTGAAAATGAAATACCTAATTTACTTAAGTATTCACACCCTTTGCTATGATATACAAAATTGAGCACAGATCATCCAATTTCCTTTGATCATCCTTGAGATGTCAATACAACTTGATTGGAGTCCACCTGTGGCCAATTTAATTGTTTGGACATGACTTAGAAACAGTTCCCCACAGTTGACAGTGCATGTCAGAGCAGAAACTATACCACGAAGTCCAAGGAACTGTAAGTAGACCTCCGAGATAGAGTTGTGATGAGGCATATATCTAGGGAAGAGTATAAAACAATTTCTAGAGTGTTGAAAGTTTCCAAGAGCACAGAGGTCTCCATTGGCAAATGGAAAAAAACATGGAAAAACCCAGACTCTGCCTAGAGCTGGCAGTTCGACCAACCTGAGCAACCGGGCAAGAAGGGCCTCGTAGTCGCCACTGAAGATGCTTCAGCAAAGTATTGACTCAGGGGTGTAAACATTTGTAAATGTGATATTTCATTTTCAATAAAAATGTGCTAACATTTCTAAAAGCATGTTTTCACTTCGTCATTATTGGGTATTGTGTGCTGATGGGTGAGAAATCAAATCAATTTTGAATTCAGGCTGTAACAAAATGTGGAATAAGTCAAGGGGTATGAATCATTTCTGAAGGCACTGTAGGCTGTGTTCTTGTTACCTTTTGACCCTTTGATCATGTGGATACTCTCTCCTGCACCGATACGGGCCTGGACATCAGTGGTGCTGTTGGTTCCTGGGATCACTATATCTGAGAGGTCAAAAACAAGGAGCAAGATACATACTGTATTTGTCTTTTTTTTACTGAAATTATTCTAACCTTCTAAAATTGAACATAGCTGCATGACAAATGGCGCCCTATTCCCTATGAGTGTCAAAAGTAGTGAACTATATAGGGAATAGGGTGTTATTTGGGACATAGACCAGTGTTATACGGTCTATCCTAATGCAGCCCCACAGCGTTTAAGTTATTCCTTCAACTCTTAAACCTACCCTTGGGTCGTGTTCAGTAGGCACAACATGTAAGAAAGTGCTCTGAAAAGGGGAGGTACCATCTAAACGTAATCCAATAAGAAAAGCTCATTTCCATTTTACGTCGCAAACCGCTTCGCTGCGGTGTGTCCTAATGAACAGGACCATGGCAAGCATATCAGTGTTTATCAACACCAATTCTGTTAAATTCAAACTTGAATGTCCCCACGGGGAAATGCATTGTACCAGTGGTAGTGACGATCCTCTGGACGTAGACGCCAGCCTTCTGCAGGTAGTTGACGGGGAAGCCGACCCCGGAGCTGGAGCCCGCCACGCCCATGCCCGCCATGCGGGGCATCATGGGAATGGGGGTGGACTGGACGGGCCGGACACTGGCCACGGGCTTCTCATCACCACGAGCTATGGGACGCCTAGTGGATTCAAAACACACAAGGATGAGGATCATACACAGTCTGTGGTTCAGATGGCATGGTTCAGATGGCATGGTTGAATTTGGAGGCGAGAAGGGTGAATCTCATGAAACAAGTTAACCATGTCTGTAGAAAATAGTTACAAAACCATGATGCACCTGCAAAAACATACTATCGTTCTGAAGAGTAAGATGCATAGTTTATGTCAGTGTCTTATTTTGTATTTTGTAAATGTTCACCCTTATTCTCATTACCGAAATGCGCCCGGATTAAATTCTCAGGTCATTTTATACAAATGTATTTTTAGAAAAAACAAACTTATTATAAAACACAATGTTGCTGTAGTATTTCCATAATTCATAACAACGGTAAACTAGCTGAAGTTCACATTTGACTATAATATTTATTACATAAAAAGTGTCTGTGGACATGTCTCATTACCGTAACACTTTATCAAGTTCCTGTAAAAACTCAGTTTTTAAATATAAATGTATTCACCCATGATGCATCATCTAGATGAGTTACCATGACTCTTTGCTAAGACACTCGAAATTGAGCTCAGGTGCGTCCTGTTTCCATTGATCATCCTTGAGATGTTTCTACAACTTGATTGGAGTCCACCTGTGGTAAATTCAATTGACCGGCACACACCTGTCTATATAAAGGTCCCACAGTTGACAGTGCATGTCAGATCAAAATCAAAGCCACGAGGTCTAAGGAGCCGCCATAGAGCTCCAAGACAGGATTGTGTCGAGGCACAGATCTGGGGAAAGGTACCAAAACATTTCTGCAGCATTGAAAAGTCCCCAAGAACACAGTGGCCTCCATCATTCTTAAATGGAAGAAGTTTGGAACCACCACGGCTCTTCCTAGAGCTGGCTGCCCGGCCAAACTGAACAATCAGGGGAGCAGGGCCTTGGTCAGGGAGGCGACCAAGAACCCGATGGACATTCTGACAGAGCTCCAGAGTTCCTCTGTGGAGAAGAGAGAACCTTCCAGAAGGACAACCATCTCTGCAGCACTCCACCAATTAGGCTTTTATGGTAGTGACCAGACGTAAGCCACTCCTCAGTAAAAAGGAACAAGACAGCCTGCTTGGAGTTTGCCATAAGGCCCCTAAAGACTCCCAGACCATGAGAACCATCCCGACAGTGAATCATGGTGGTGGTAGCATCATACTGTGGGGATGTTTTTCAGCTGCAGGGACTGGGAGACTAGTCGGTATCGAGGCAAAGATGAACGGAGCAAAGTACAGAGAGATCATTGATGAGAACCTGCTCCGATCAAGACCTCAGACTGGGGAAAAGGTTCACCTTCCAATAGGACAACGACCCTAAGCACACAGCCAAGACAACGCAGGTGTGGCTTCGGGACAAGTCTCGGAATGTCTTTGGGTGGCTCAGCCAGAGCTCGGACTTGAACCTGATCTAACATATCTGGAGAGAACTGAAAATGTCTATGCAGCGACGCTCCTCATCCAACCGGACAGAGAGGATCTGCAGAGAAGAATGGGAGAAACTCCCCAAATACAGGTGTGCCAAGCTTGTAGCTTCATACCCAAGAAGACTCAAAGCTGCAATCGCTGCCAAAAGTTGCTTCAACAAGGTACTGAGTAAAGAGTCTGAATACTTATGTAAATGGGATATTACATTTGCAAACATTTCTAAAAACCTGTTTTTTGCTTATTATGTGTAGATTAACGAGGGGGTAAAACTATTCAATTAATTTTAGAATAAGGCTGTAATATAACAAAATGTGGAAAAAGTCAGGCTGAATTTTGTTTGGTTTTCCGTGGATTTCATTTCGAGAAGCCCCTGTTATCACACACACGATCCTGCAGCCACTAGCTAGCTTGTCACTTGACGTTTGAAGTTACCGCCATTCTGACCGTGGAGCAGAGACAGTGTTCTATTGAGCAGCGACCACTCTTTGACCATGGCCACAATGACATTCTATTTACTTTAATCATGCTTAATCCTCTGAGTAAACCGTCTAACTTTTAAACCATATACGATTCATAAACGATGAATGAAATCATTATGGGCGAACACCCTACAGAAAACCTAGTTATTTTGACAAAAACGATTCAGAAGATGACAGAAAACAAGATTCATTAGGGTAATGAGAAATTTTAATATTTACATTTTACATCTACGAATTATGTTTGACTCAGGCCCTTTCATTAGGTAAGCAATGTTAAAAATGATTAGAAATTGGTTTGTTTACAACTTTTTGGGACTTTAAGGACAACAAAGTCAAGGTATTGGAGTGGCCATCAAAAGATCTGACCTCAACCCTATAGAAAATGTGTGGGCAGAACTGAAAAGTGTGTGCGAGCAAGGAGGCCTACAAACCTGACTCAGTTACTCCAGCTCTGTCAGGAGGAATGGGACAAAATTCACCCAACTTATTCTGGGAAGCTTGTGGAAGGCTACCCGAAACGTTTGACCCAAGTTAATTAAACAATTTAAAAGGCAATGCTACAAAATAGAGTGTATGTAAACTTCTGACCCATTGGGAATGTGATGAAAGAAATAAAGCTGAAATAAATAACTTATTATTCTGACATTTTACATTCTTAAAATAAAGTGGCGATCCTCACTGACCTAAGACAGGGAATCTTTAAATTGTGAAAAACTGAGTTTAAATGTACTTTGGTAAGTTGAATGTAAACTTCTGACTTCCAACTATATGAGAGATCTGGAGCAGAGACAGACAGCGTTTTTCACCAAATTATGGAATTTGTTGTGCAAACATTGTGTCACCTCCCTCCAATACAGTTCCATACACAAGTACAATCCATGCCAAGGAATATTGAAGCTGTTCTGGCTCAATCCCCTACTAAGACACTATGTTGGTGTTTCCTTTATTTTGGTATTTACTGGTCTGTTAGTGCTGTGATAGCGCAGGTAAGAGAATGGAGAGATTGTCACTCACCAGTTGCGCTGGTTAAAGGCTGGGATGTTGATGAGGGTCTGGTCACTGGTTGGGTAGTAGTGGGCGTAGGAGGGGCGAGAGTAGGGCACGGAGGCACGCTTCTCGTCCTCGTAGCTCTTCTTAGCGGCTCTCTTCTCTGCTTTAGTGAGCTTGGACTCCTTCCGGTCCACCAGCAGAGACTCATGGTGGAAGGGTTCCTGGTGGGATACAGATGAACGGGGTTGATCGATTGCACGTGTACCATAATAATGATGTACAGTGATGCATGACAGTGTGCATCTGTGAGAGAGAGTGAGTGTGTGAGTGTACCTTAGTGATGAGGTGGGGGTAGAGCTGGCAGGCTTGGCTGATGACTGTCTCCATCTCTTTGTGGGGCTGGGGAGGGGCTTTGGTCGAGTCAGGCTCCTCCTCTGCAAAGTGCAGCAGAGACTCCACCTCCTTGCGGGTGAACGTCAGAACCGGGTTCAGGTCATCCACCACGCGGTCTGGACACAACCAATCACCGTGTGTTATTGACCACTGAGACGCAATCAATCACAGTGTGCTACTGACCAACTATAAACTGGGTGGTTTGAGCCCTGAATTCTGATTGGATGAAAGCCATGGTTTATCAGAACACGGGTATGACAAAACGTTTCGTTTTACTGCTCTAATTATGTTGGTAAGCAGTTTATAATAGCAATAAGAGTCTTCGGTGGGTTTGTGATATATGGCCAATATACCACGACTAAGGGCTGTGTCCAGGCACTCCGCGTTGCATCTTGCAAAAGAACAGCCCTTAGCCATGATATATTCGCCATATACCACACCTCCTCAGGCCCAATTACTTAGACTCTCCTGGCTTGTACTACGCTATCATTCATAATTCAACTTCTACACGCTGCCCTTCATTCTGATTGAAGTATCTCAAATTAATCCAGCAATTTCCACACACAAACACAGTCATATCGTGCATCACTGTACCCTCCCCCTCTTACCAGACATGCCCTGCTTGGAGACCTGTCTGTCGTAAATCTTCTTCTCCAGGGTGAAGTCACAGACCAGGCGGTAGATGTGGCAGGGCTTCTTCTGGCCGTAGCGGTACACTCGACACACAGCCTGGGCGTCGTGACACGGATTCCACGACGCATCAAACACCACCACCCGGTTGGCCCCGATCAGGTTCACCCCCAAGCAGCCCGCCCTGCAAGTCACACAACACAGGCTTATTAACAACATGCACAAGTGTGTGTGTTACCCTGTGTGTGTGTGTATATGCCTAAGTGAACAGCTGATCAAGTTCCCTGTTCAGCTGTTGACTTCTAGGTCAGTTAAGAACAAATTCTTATTTTCAATAACGTTGGGTTAACTGCCTGTTCAGGGGCAGAACGACAGATGGTACCTTGTCAGCTTTTGAACTTGCAACCTTCCAGTTACTAGTCCAACGCTCTAACCACTAGCCTGGGCAAAAGGAATATATGCAATTGTGTGTGTGAAAAAATATCTGTGTGAGCGAGTGTGTTTAATTGAGTGTATTTGTCTTCGTTTACACAGGCAGCCCAATTCTGATCGTTTGCCCAATTATAGGCAAACAAGCTGATCTGATTGGTCAAAAGACCAATAAGTGGAAAAATAATCAGAATTGGGCTGCCTGTGTTAACACAGCATTTGTTGTGTATTTGATTGAACAATATAAAAGCATAGAAATATAATTATTAGAAAGGGCAGAAGCCATCAGATCACAGCAATTTCACTTCTATGCGTATCAGTGTGTGTACAGTCTAGTACCTCGTTGACAGGAGGAAGACCCACGTGGAGGTGTTCTCTGGGTCGTTGAACTGGTTGATGAGTCTCTCTCGCTCTGAAGCAGACGTACTCCCATCCAACCCTGGGAGGTGACAGACAAGACACATTCACCACATCAGCATCATGGGACGATTCCAGTCAAATCGTCTTGCGTTCCAAATGGCACCCTATTTCCCTATGTAGGACTCTGGTAAAAAAAAAAAAATAGTGCACTATGTAGGGAATAGGGCGCCATTTGGGATACAAAAATACTTCACTAGTGGATCTAGTGTAGTGCAGTGGTCAGCGCAGTAGGGGGCGGTACGACTTCATAAAGAAAATTTAAAACACCTGGGCCGCTCAGATTCATTCATTGTTTTTTTTCCGGCTGAGATTATAACGAATGGACAGAGGTGACCTGATCCTGGATCAGCACTCCCATTCTGAGATTATGAATATGGGCCCTGATGGTTGAGAAAATGGCGAAGTGAGAGTGTAGATGAGTAAAGTTATCAGGTTGAAGCAAAGTACATGTCACAGGACAATTTGCTGTGAAAAAACTCCGGTCTAATAGTCTGGAACAACAGAGTATGTTAGTGGGCATCTAAATTGGATCTGGGTTCACAGCTGAGCCGACACAGAGTCAAAGGGTTGCCATGGGCTCGACGACACTGACACCGTCCCGGGAGTAGTGGTTGCCATGGGAACAGGGTCGTGTGGACGACGACTCACTGTAGTAGTTGATGTTGCGGACCCAGGTCTGGTTCTGGCCATGGTTGTTCGGGGAGACACGGCCTGCTGGTATTGGCCGTCTGGTCAGGAAGTCTTCAATGACGGTCAGGGTGGACAAGCTCTGGCTGATGGACACACACACACGTTAAAGACACGTTCAAGTCAGTTAACTTCAACCATATGGATACTTCTAGGTTAAAAAGCAAAAACACACATTTCCGTCCTCTGCAAGAAAAAGGTCAATAACGTTAAGAGTATAAGAGTATGCTCATAGAGAAAACACTTCATTCAAACCGATGATGTACATAAACACACTCCAAAAGAGCCGTAGGAATAGATCCAACCTGAAGACCAGGATCTTGTCTCCTCTGATCACGCTCTCGTCGATCAGATGGAAGAGCAGCAGCATCTTGGCTGAGTTCTCCAGAACTCCAGTCTGGTAGTTGCTCATGATGTCCTTGGCCTGAACAGAGATGGAACAGGACAGGAAGTGGGTGAGTGAAGCTGTCCATTCTTTCACACCAAGGTTGAGGTCTAACATTTTACAATATAACGTTAGAATAGGGCTGTGGTCGTTCATGACATTGTTAGCCGGTGATTGTCAAGTAAATAACTTCCGGGTCTCACGGTAATTGACTGTTAATTACCAGAAAAACATTTAGCATTTCCTGGCTTCCACGCATAGCCTACAAGCCAGTGATGCAGACCTTTGGAACAAAAACATTTAAAAATGTATAATAAATCCATATAATATATAGTCTACACCATCACAATAAATCAATGATTTATTTTAGACAGGTCTAAAGAAACATCATATGAAGAAAATATAGTCTATTTCAGAAGAACAGAATAGCAAACAGTTGTCCTTGTTAGGCCCTGATCTGGCTATGCCATATGGCTGTGGGCTATACCAGTTCATTTAGAAGACAAGATTTGCTTAGAATTTTGTGGTAATATTTTATATTATGAAGAATAGAATTGAACATAGCTCAATAAAATGAAGGATCTTTTCTCCAAATGATTTGAGGGAGTGCGCACATACGGCTATTCTGTGTTGAGAGGTTAACAAAGACACAAGTACTCCAATATGCTTAATTTAGAGTTATTAATGTAACTTCAGTTGTGATACAAACATTGCACTATATGTTTTTATTTTAAATACATTCTAAAGATGCATCATGCAACTAATGATCATTTGAAAAAAGTAGCTTGAAAGGTATGAGCTCTGCTTTGTATTTTTTGCGCAGGCTGTCCACACTTCATCAGTCTCTCATTCAAAACCCATGCCTTTTGCAGCCAGTGCCCATTGTGCCCTTTGGCTGAATATAAATTTACTTTCCTCCACTGCGTGCCGAAGCACCTCTCTCACGCACATGGCTCTCAGTCACGTGATCGGGTCTTTCTCACAGGCTACAAGTGAAGACAGACAAATCGGTGACGCAACTGCGCTCGTCCTTATCCAATTCCAAGGTGCATATTTAAGAGATTGGAAGAACAGTGCACATTTACCAAAAAAGATGAGTAGGCCTAACGAACAGCAAAAGCACTAGCCTATGTCAATCTATTATCCCCCATAGTACAAAAGTTGACCTATTCTGTGCGAGAAATAAATATTCCCAACAGTCCGGGACAGTTGTGGGATGCGATAGATCCCAATTAATACAATCACTATCATAAAAAACAACTGTTTTAAGAATAGAGCGTTTAGCATAACATGTTGATAACCTATTAGGCTATTTCTTCACATTATAAGCACATCAATGCGCACATGGCAGTAGGCTACAAGCGCAAATGTTCCATTAGCAGGAAAACACCAATCTCAAAAGTGTACACAAATACAATTACGCATGTAATATTTTTATTAAAAGGTGTATTTTTAAATGGTGAAAATTATCATCCCCAAACTTGAAACCAGTGGTGTAAAGTACTTAAGTAAAAATACTTTAAAGTACTACATAAGTCATTTTTGGGCTATCTGTACTTTACCATTTCTATTTTTGACAACTTTTACTTTTAATTCACTACATTCCCAAATAAATTTACTTTTTACTCCATACATTCCCTGACACCCAAAAGTACTCGTTACATTTTGAATGCTTAGCAGGTCAGGAAAATGGTCCAATTCACACACTTATCAAGAGAACATCCCTGGTCATCCCTACTGCCTCTCATCTGGCGGACTCACTTAACACACATGCTTCATTTGTAAGTGTTGGAGTTTGCCTCTGGCTATCTGTAAATTTAACATTATTGACCTTATTCTTTCTTTAAAATTAAAAAAGAAAATGGTGCTGTGTTTGCTTAATATAAGGAATTTGAAATTATTTATACTTTTGATACTTAATACTTAAATCTAAATACTTTTAAACTTTTACTCAAGTGATATTTTACTGGGTGACTTTCACTCGAGTCATTTTCTATTAGGGAATCTTTGCTTTTACTCAAGTAATGACAATAGGGTACTTTTCCCACCACTGCTTGAAACTCAATCGCTGCATATGTAGTGGTTCCTCCTTCAAACGGTGCAGCGTACTGCGGCGCAGCTTGCATGGTGCCGCAGAATTCTATGGCAGGTTATTTAAGTGTGAACCAATGGTACCATTAATGCTAGTTAGTGCTAGTTTGACCACCAAAAGGCATCTTTGAGAAGCATTTGGTAGTCTTCAATAAATGGCTGTACTAGAGACCGGGGTTCAATTCCCCGATGGGGAGGAAGGAGTAGGCTGTCCTTGTAAATAAAAACAAATTCTTAACTGACTTGTCTCGATAAATAAATCCTATTGCTTCGAACTGCAATATGCTCTATTTATAAATAAGACCTACACCACATTACTCAACACTAGTGAGGCTCATGTCGCCAACAGTAGGCCTACAGTATATCGAAAAACACGACGTGACTCTCTGCCAATAATTACATATAGAGGATTGGAGGATATTTCTGTAATTCAGTGGTAATTCAGTGATATTTATTCCCATAGTAATTCGTTATGGATCAAGAACTAAAAAAACATTGACATTTTGAAAGAGTATTTTTATAATTTTATTAATGAACTCATAAAGATGGCATTATTAGTTACGTTGTTTTAGTTTGAACCTGCAGACTGGTACTAAGAACAGAACAGCGGGAACGTTTCACTAGTCAGCATCATTATTACTGCAATGCCCCTTAAAGTGTGGAAGGATGGGGCCATGGGTATTAAACCAGCATCTTGTAGCAACACAGCTTGCAGTACTTTGCAGTGTCTTATAGACCCATTGCGCCACTCAGGCTCTGTACAACGTGAACGGTCGGAAGTGACATAGGATTATTTTGCTCTTACTGTAGCACTAACAAAATAAAAGATTAACAACCTTACTGTAACAACAGTTTTAGTAAGAAATATTGAGGTCGAGCACAATTTATCAGTTTCTATTTAGGTTTATGTCGCCCATTCATTGTCAGTTAGTGACACAGTAGGACCCAAAAAGCATAATCAGTGATCTAAGTCCCCCCTTGCGCTGGTCTGGAGGAATGAAGTGGTGAAGCAGGGTACCGTACTAAACCACGAATTACCTCTAAGTCCCACGGCGTAATCTTGCAACTTTTAAAAGGAGGAACCACTGTATGCCAGTTAGGCTCTATACCCGTGAAGAAGTTATTTGGCCACTTTAGTTGTGATACAAACCTGATCAGAACATATAGGCCTATGGGTTAGGCTACATGAGGTGTGATACAAACCTGATCAGAACATATAGGCCTATGGGTTAGGCTACATGAGGTGTGATACAAACCTGATCAAAACATATAGGCCTATGGGTTAGGCTACATGAGGTGTGATACAAACCTGATCAGAACATATAGGCCTATGGGTTAGGCTACATGAGGTGTGATACAAACCTGATCAGAACATATAGGCCTATGGGTTAGGCTACATGAGGTGTGATACAAACCTGATCAGAACATATAGGCCTATGGGTTAGGCTACATGAGGTGTGATACAAACCTGATCAGAACATATAGGCCTATGGGTTAGGCTACATGAGGTGTGCGACTAAGATTTGAAAAAGGTCGCAAAAAATAAAATAAAAACATGCACTGTTTGCCTTAAGCTGGGCATCATTCAAAAGTGATAATATATAAATAATAGTGATAGGCTAATATTGTCACTCATTCTTGATTTAATCTTGTCTTTTCATATACTAAATAATATATATTTGAAATTTGTTTGGATTTATAATGTCTCATTATCATGCACCGGGCTCGAAACAGGGCAGGCGGGGGGAAAAAGGAATCTATGCACTTAAATAGTGAATGGAAGACGCTTCTCCCACGGTTCATTTTCATGCCAGCCTGGTAGGCTATAATCCTGTTTTTAAAGAGAAGCAATGTGCTTAATATTAGGAAGGCTGAGAAATAAATATAGTAGGCCTAAACTATAGAAAGATGATGGGGTCCTCCTCTTTTTAATAGTGGCCATCCCTCTGTTTTCTCCCACAATTGCATAGCCTATAGAAAGGTTGGGCAACATGAGCACATGGGCTCTCAGGAAGTGTTTGATTTGATATTTGGGAACATTTGCATTGATGTCAGAGTGATTAGAGGGACAATAGAGTGCTGAGTATCAGGCAGTTAGCAAGTTTGGTAGGCTACTAATGACCATCAGCAGCATCAGAGCTTGGAAAAGCCTAATTACCATGACTAAACGGTCACATGGAATTTCATGGTACTTCAGGAGAAGTACCTGACAAAATTCCAGCCAACCATCCAGCGGGTGGGTTGGGAGGACAGAGAGAGAGAGGTGTCAAGGCGTACCCATTCGTAGGTGATGACCTGATTGGCTCTCTCCTGGATGGGGTTGAGCGGGGGCAGGGTGATGTTGGACCGGCTGTTGGCCGAGTCGGCCGCTTTGGCCTTCAGGCCAGCGCCAGGGCAGCGGGGGTTGGTGGCCGCCGCGATGTCATCCAAGTCCAAATCCTGCTCGTTGGCCAGGTTCTCCTTCTGAAGGGTCTCATAGAGCACGTCAGGGTGGTTCCAGATCTACACACACACACACACACACACACACACACACACACACACACACACACACACACACACACACACACACACAGACACACACAGACACACACAGACACACACAGACACACACAGACACACACAGACACACACAGACACACACACGATTAATGAACAGACTACAATAATGTTACTCTGGTCCAGGTGTCAAGAGTCAGTTGATTAGCCTGACTGCTTTAAAAGGGACAGTTCACCCAAATTACATATTGGTTTCCTTATCCTGTAAGCAGTCTATGGACAAGCTATGACAGCAATCCATGCTTCGGTTTTATTTACCTGGCCACTGTCTCCAAATGCTAACTTTTTAGAATTTGTAGCACAAATCCAATACAAGACAATATCCCCAGAATTAGCATTTGTCCCTGCGTTTCATCTCCAAATCATCCAAAATTGTGTAGCTGCTGTTGTCTGTCTCTCTGTGTGTCTGTCTGTCTGTCTGTCTGCCTGTCTGTCTGTCTGCCTGCCTAACCCCACAGCACCAGTGAAGTCATCTCAGACTAACCTTGCAGCAGACGCAGAAGGCCTTCAGCGGGTTGAGGCCCAGCCAGCCGCTGTTACCTGCCTCTCTGAAGCGGTCCATAAACTCAGCGTAAAGGGCCCTCTGCAGGGGCGACAGGCGCACCATGATCACGTGCTCGTCCTTGGAGGGCAGCTGGTCCCTCAGCACGTCGTGGCCTCGCCTGGGACAGACACAGAGGAAACAATGCGCAAAGATCAGCTTAGTACTAGTACGTATACCTAGACAATTCAAAGAGCTATAGGAGAGAGTAGGGGCTAGGGGTTGATTTGGGAATGGGGATGATGCCTGGGTCACCCAAAATCTTCTCCCTAAACACCAGTATGGCTGTTCTCTGCTCTTAAGTAATGCGATAATGGGTTGTATATGTATGACCCTCGATACATATGGCTACTGGACAACTTGACATAAGGATTTTGGTTAAGTCAGGGGAAAGGGTTGTGCAAATAATATGTGAATGGAGGATAATGTGAGCAAAGTGGGAATTCTTGATCAAGTCAGGAGAAATCCCATTTGTGGAACTTACCTCTGGACGAACCCCTCCAGCAGGCTATGCAGCACGTGGCTTCTGTATCTCATCAACCTGGCGTCCTGTGGCGTGCTGTCCACACACTGCCCGTTCAGAATGGGCCTCTCGAACATGTTACTGAACTCCTGCCTGGTGCCCAGGAAGTCAGGCCTGACAAAGTCCACCATGCACCAGTACTCTATCAGGTTGTTCTGGAGGGGGTAGCCCGTTAGGACCACGCGTCGCCTGGAGCGAATGTTCTTCAGGGCCTGCGAGGTGCTGGCGTGGTAGTTCTTGATGCGGTGGCCCTCGTCACAGATCACCACGTCTGGACCGGGCCTGGCCAGCGCCTTCTCGATACCTGGGTGGGTAGGTGGAGAGGTAGAGAGAGCGCAAAACACAGGTTGAGGAAATGTATGGAGGAGTAGAGAGAGTGTATGTGTGTGTAGGTGTGTGAGAAAGGAGAGAGTAAACACAGTTTACGGGAATGCCTGATGATGTCACTGATGTCTAATGCACTATCAGTAGTGATTAATACCATCATTTTCATTTAATATGATGTTATTGATGTGCAGAAAATACATCAGCCTTGAAATTTGAATAATGGTAATTTATGCTGATATCGATATCACATTATTCTCCAACATCAACTCTCTATACTCTATTGTTTCACCATTATACTGGTACGCAATTTCTCATTTTCAATGGATCAGGGGTTTCTTGTAGGAGTTCTGATCTAGGATCAGATTTGCCTTCTATATCACTATGAATAATATTAGATGGACAGGTGGGACCTGATCCTAGATCAGCACTTCTACTCAGACGACTATGGCCCTAGATCCACCTACAGCGGGCCACGCAGCGACCTCTAACCCCTGACCTTTCATGAGCTCCTGCTGCCTGTCCTCTTCGTCCAGGTCGATGATGACGGGTCCCTGGGGCTTCTTGGACTTCCTCTTCCTGCCCGTCACAAAGCTCTTCTTCAGGGACAACAGGCGGTACATCTCATAACCCATCAGGAGCACGCCACCGTCACGTGACCACTCCTCCACTACCTTAGCCCGGGCCACCGTGGTTCTGTAGGGCGCACACACACGTCAAAATTGGTAAACACGCACATACACTAGTTAGTGTGTTTTGTGTTATGGATATAACACACACAAGTGTTAGCTAGCTCTACTATATAATGTTACGTACTTGTGCTCGTCATTGAGGATGTGGACTCTGAAGGTGCGTCCTGCGACTGTGGCAGGGTCACTATCAGGGGGCAGGGCTTCTTGTGATGGGAGCCACAGGTTAAACTCTGCCAACCAGTTCTGGAGCGTGTTCACCTGGGGGAGAGAGAGAGAAAAAGCTAGATAGATGTATGCATATACACACACACACACACACACAAGACAGACAGCGATACCGACAGACAGGGGAGATGCACAGAGAGCAGAGAGAGAGAGAGAAAGGAAGAGGGACAAAGAGAAACACACACACTCACTCAAACCACACACACCACTCTCCCTATCGGTGAACTCACAGGGACGATGGCCAGTACGGTGTGGGCCCCGGTGTGTCGCAGCAGGATGTCTATGAAGGAGATGACCTGCAGGGTCTTACCCAGGCCCATGCTGTGGGCCAGGATACAGCCAAACCCGCTGCTGCCCTTGTAGCGCTCCAGAGACTCCACCAGGTTGTCATAGAGGAACCGGATCCCACCAACCTGGGAGGGAGGGGAAAGAGAGATGGAAAGCAACGGGTGAGAGCAAGAGGTGAATCAAGAGCCGAGTGAAGAGGAGATCGGCGATGGAAAAAGTGAATGGTGTCACGTCTGAACGATCTTCATACGTGCACGGTAGAGTACACCTTGGCCCCGCGTTTCACGGTGCAGGGTAAGGGCTAACAGGCATGGTACACTGGCCATGTTACTTTTGCAGAGCGGGAGACGCTCCCCCCGAAAAATGGCAATGAAGCGTAAAATTACACCAGTTATTTTTTTCACGAATTCGATACTTGGCTCACGCCCCGAGACCACCTTGACAAAGTGGTTCACGCTCTGCTCCCGCCAGCCAAAGTCACACGTCCACTGCAGCAGCTAGAAGACTAGGACCGGTTTCCCAGACATGGCATGACGTTAGTCATCGACTTAAAAACACTTTCAATGGAGATTAACCAGTGAAAAGGTAGGTTTTTTAAATCCAGGACTAGGCTTAATCTGTGTACGGGAAATTGGACCGTAGTGACGGCCCAGTGGAGCTCCCCTGTACTACCTGGTGAGGTTTGACTGCACGAGCCAGCTGTGGGACGAGGTACAGGTCTTCCTCCTCCGCTGGGTGGTTGATGTTGACCAGGACCCTCCCCTGGGCGTCTGGTTGGTTGAGTGAGTCGTTGATGTGCGCTCCGCTGCTCTCCTCCGTGCCCCCCGCACCTTCATCCTCATTGGCCGATTCGCTGCTGATCGGCAGTGTGTCGTCGTCCCCAGAGCTCAGCTCAATCACGTCTGGGTTGGTGAAGAATTTGATTTGATTAGATGTATTTATTTATTTTCGGGTAAAAAACAAACAGTTAAAAATGTAAAAAGTGAAAGCTTTATAAAACACTTATTTCCAATGTAGAGAAGGCTTGGTCCAGAGCAGGGGAATGTATATCTATCTACTCATGATATTAAGTGTTCATCACCTGACAGCTAAATATGACATTATGACTCACATAGATTATTAAGTAATTATGAGGTCTGTGCTCCCTCTAGATACAGCATTTTTAGTACTAAACCAAGAACTGTGTTTATGTTCCCGTAGGTCTAACCAAGGATCCTTATAACTAGGTTTTACCTAGAATGTCTGGCTCTAAGCCTGTAGTGTAGATAGTAGGGTTGTCACAATACCTGTATCACTATACTCAGAAGTAGCATGGCAAGGAATCAATAAAATAAGAACAGACTTCGTTTCTCAAGGAAACACACAGCCTTGTGTCGTCACCCAGAGTCATATTTGTTCATTTCCCAAGCTATTAGCACACAAAACATGTCACTGGGATAGTTTAGGATTTTGGCAATGAGGACCATTATCTACTTCCCCAGGGTCAGATAAACCTGTGGATACCATTTTGGTTTGAAAGAAGTCGCTAGCGTTAGCGCCATTGCTAACTAGTGTTAGCACAATGACAAAGTCTATAGGAACAGCTAGCATGCTAGCTGTTCCTGTAGACTTCCAAAACGACCTCTAACATTCACACTGGATGAAGATACATACATGGTATCCACAAGTTAATCTGACTACGGGGAAGTAGATGAAGGGCCTCACTGACAGAATTCCAAACTACCCCTTTTAAAAAGGACCAAATAGTGAAGTCTGCTTTGTGTTTTTGCCATTGAAATTTGAGTATCGTAGTATCGTGATACTGGTAACGTGACAACCCTACTAGACAGAGGGTGATGGTTGTTCCCTCCGTTTTAGCAGTCCTTCTACTGGTCTTACCGTCTCTGATAGTGGGTGTGATAGCGGGGATAGCTGGTGGCTTGGCGTCCTCCTCCTCCTCTCCACTGCTGTCGCTGCTGTCCAGGCAGATTACATCCTGCCTGGCTAGGAAGGCAGCCTCTAACGACCCCTGGCCCTGAAACTCCTCCTCTCCAGGCCTCCCTGACACCGCTTCCACTGGAGGAGGGGGAGATGAGAGATAGCGCACCGACCATTGTTGCTATTTTTTTACCTTTGACAACGTAAGGGATTTAACGTTCCATGTGAATAAAGTCAGAGAGAGACATGCAAAGACAGGAAATAAGTAAGAGGTTAGGAAAATCAATCTCCCTCGACCATGGGGTGGAAGAATTAGGGCTCTATAAAATCCGCATTGTGGAGAACGCAGACGGAATCCATACATTAAAACTGTATTCAACCATATTAAAACATTTATTGAACTTGGTAGGAAATCAACTGAATATATTCAGCGTATTAGAAAAGTAATTAATTTGCCCAAATGAATCATAAGACATTAACAAAATGCATCAATGATTCATATTTTCCTGCAACTTTTGGAAACGGCACAGGAATGCAGTCAGCGATTAGAGAACCTGTCAGAGGTGATGCTGATGACAGTCATCTTCTAGTAGAGATGGAATGGATTTCCCAAAAACATTCTCAACTAAATGTTAACTACAAAGTAGACTATGTTTCAATTTTAATGGTCAAAAGAGCAGTTTCTCAAGAAATAATTTTGCTAGGATTGTATGGGAGTGGTCTGAGCGAGGAGGGGGAAACTAAAAACTAGCTGTTATTGGCAGAGAGGTTTGGAAGTCTTCTAATTCACAAACTCTGCCATCACATGAGAACTATAGAAACGTCGCTAACCAAACAATGGCCTCTCTGGTGCACAATTTAATTAAAGCGTCACTACACCCGAAAATCGGAATTTCTTAGTGGTCTCCTGATGGGGCGGCAGGGTAGCCTAGTGGTTGGAGCATTGGACTAGTAATCGGAAGGTTACAAGTTCAAATCCCCGAGCTGACAAGGTACAAATCTGTCGTTCTGTCCCTGAACAGGCAGTT
Source organism: Oncorhynchus gorbuscha (assembly GCF_021184085.1). Taxonomy (NCBI): domain Eukaryota; kingdom Metazoa; phylum Chordata; class Actinopteri; order Salmoniformes; family Salmonidae; genus Oncorhynchus; species Oncorhynchus gorbuscha. Next base: position 22,764,311 of record NC_060190.1, on the reverse strand, counting down.
AACCCACTGTTCCTAGGCCGTAATTGAAAATAAGAATTTGTTCTTAACTGACTTGCCTAGTTAAATAAAAGGTTAAAAAAATAAGTTTAAAAAAATGTGGTTTAAGCAGTGTACAACATCCAATTGGGTTTTTCTATATATATATATATATATATAAAGTCTGATTTTGAGAGAAAAAAACATGAACATTTGAAAAAACTTTAACCTGGAAAAAAATTCAACGGAATCAGGCAAAAAAAAAAAAGTTGTAATATTTTATAGGGCCCTACAGAATCCTTCGTATGACAAACCACGAAATGGAGCCCCTCTATTACAGTCAGTGTCCAGAGGGCTTCAGGCTGAAATAGGACTCTCACCTGCTGGAGAAAACTCTTGGACGGGTGGTGCCATGAAGTCCTTCCTCTGCTGCTCCAGACGCCTCAGCCTCTCTAACTCCTCCTGCTGGGCTGCTTTGGTCACTGCCTCCATCTGGTGCTCCTTCAGCAGCGTCCTGTTGGGAGGAGAGGAAGATGGGTTAGAGGAGAGGAGGATGGGTTAGAGGAGAGGAGAATGGGTTAGAGGAGAGGAGAATGGGTTAGAGGAGAGGAGAATGGGTTAGAGGAGAGGAGAATGGGTTAGAGGAGAGGAGAATGGGTTAGAGGAGAGGAGAATGGGTTAGAGGAGAGGAGAATGGGTTAGAGGAGAGGAGAGGAGGAGGACAGGGGGAGGGCGTCAGAGGAGGACAGGGGGAGGGCGTCAGAGGAGGACAGGGGGAGGGCGTCAGAGGAGGACAGGGGGAGGGCGTCAGAGGAGGACAGGGGAGGGGCGGGGGAGGGCAGAGGAGGACAGGGGGAGGGCGTCAGAGGAGGACAGGGGAGGGCGTCAGAGGAGGACAGGGGGAGGCGTCAGAGGAGGACAGGGGAGGGCGTCAGGGAGGACAGGGGAGGGCGTCAGAGGAGGGGGACAGGGGAGGGGAGGGTGTCAGAGGAGGACAGGGGGAGGGCGTCAGAGGAGGACAGGGGAGGGCGTCAGAGGAGGACAGGGGGAGGGCGTCAGAGGAGGACAGGGGGAGGGCGTTAGAGGAGAGAAGGAGGACAGGGGATGGGTTAGAGGAGAGAACAGGGAAGGGGGTTAGAGGAGAGAAGGAGGACAAGGGGAGGGCGTTAGAGGAGAGGAGGACAGGGGGATGGGTTAGAGGAGAGGAGGACAGGGGGTGGGTTAGAGGAGAGGAGGACAGGGGGATGGGTTAGAGGAGAGGAGGAGAGGTGGACGGGTTAGAGAAGAGAAAGAGAGAACAGGGGGGTGGGTTAGAGGAGATAGGGTGGTTTCAATCCCTTGTTATCAAACAGATGAGTGTACCTACCTGATGTTCTTCCTCATGTGTACTGTCTTCGAGGGTTTAGCAGGCTTAGGCTCCTTAGACTTAGAGGTTCTCGGTTTCTTCTTTTTGCCAACTGAGGTCTTGTCCTTGCTGGGGGTCTCAGGACAGGACGAAGTGGCCTGGGACTTTGAGGCCCTCGGTTTCTTCTTCTTGCCCGTAGATGGCTTGTCCTGGCTGGGGCTCTCAGGGCGAGAAGGAGGCTGGGAACTGGGGCCAGAGGGGGGCTGGGAGCGAGACTCAGGCCTAGAGTTGGGCCGGGAGGAAGCCCTGGAGGGGGGCTGGGAGGTTGGCTGAGACGGGGGCTCAGAGGGAGTCTTTTCTGAGGGTGAGGTAGCTGAGGGGGAGTCCCTCCCTCCCTGGGTCTCCGTCTCTGTACTGCCCTGGCCACTCTCTGGGCAATCTGTGGGAGAGAGGAGCAGTGAATGACAATCAATCAACTAATTCTAAAGTTCAGGCCTGGACATAATCTGTGTCTGGTCAATGAGCTGAAGAATCTCCAATGAACAAGATTCTTAGTTCAGGATCATGCTTAATGATTTATCAGGGAAACCATTCCTAAATCCTAACTCTTGTATTGTTTACTGGGCCAACTGATCATCTTCTCTATGGTCCATTCATGACCATTACTGTCCGGCCCCAGTCAGACAGACGTGAGTGTCCGGCACCAGTCAGACAGACGTGAGTGTCCGGCCCCAGTCAGACAGACGTGAGTGTCCGGCCCCAGTCAGACAGACGTGAGTGTCCGGCCCCAGTCAGACTGGCGTTACAGACAGTGTCGGTCCTCTCAAATGGCACCCTATTCCCTTAAATAGTGCACTACGTCTAACCAGTCAAAAGCAGTACACTAGGAATAGGGTGCCATTGGTGACACATCCAGTGTCTTCATTAGACTCCCCTCCACCCAGGCTGAGTGTGTGTGTCAGTGGGGCTTGCCCAAGGCTCTGACCCTATGGGCCCTGGTCAATAGAAGTACACTTAATAGGGAATAGGGTGCCATTTGTTGACATAGCCAGTGTCTTCATTACACTCCCATCCTTTTCGACAGTCATGCCCGAGTGTATGAGAATGAGCGGGGGTTGCCTGGTGTTACCCCTGGCAGCCTCTCACATTCCTGGCATTGAACACGTCGTTTGAGAGGCGCCGCTCAGAGCAGATGCCGGCAGCTCCAGGCTGGAAGTCTCGTTACAGAAGCGGTCATCAAACCCTGACCTGGACTCTCCTACCTGTTGCTCTAACACGCTCAAAACTGGTCCGTCTGGCAACGTGGGCCTTGGCGGATCAGACTCTCTCCGAGTGCCCGGTTCACTGCCCGACTCCCTCCCAAATGGCACCCTGTTCCCTATGTAGTGCACTACTTTTGACCAGGTCCCCTGATGCAGGGCACTACGTAGGGAATAGCGTGCCAGACTTTGTAACTGATTGGTTGACTACATTAGATCGCATTTGAAATACAGACAGCCTATGTTTTGCATCAGACTTGACAAAAAAAGAAAAGGAATCACTTTTTCTTAGCAGCTGGCAGCTTTGCAACAATTGTTAAACTGAGACTTGGCGATATGACGCTGCCACAAGCAGCAACATGAACTGAGAGTATTGCTGGTGAGAGCAATGCAAAATGATGCACACGTGCACGGTTCCCTCCGCTGCAATGTAAAAGCCCGTAACAGCTGCAGCATTACAACAGCGTAGAAGTTTAGCCTGGCGCTTTCAGTTGTCGCAGAAGGCAGCGCAACTCCGCTGTTCACAACGTGCACACCCCCGACTTCAAGTCTTTAGATTGAATTAGAACCACTTCTAGAATGTCTTCTGTTCTGAACCAGTACTAATTGTGAGTATTAAATCGGAGGCAAGACACCAGCCATGTCACTCACCAACTGCATCATCTTCATCATCCCCATCGTTGTCACCCTCATCTTCATCCTCAATCTCCTCCTCCTCCTCCTCCTCTTCCAGATCCTCGTCTTCGCTGTTAACGCTGGGGTCCAGGTCGCTTCCTGAGATGGCCTCTTCAGACATGACGTCCTGCAGGGCTCAGAGAGCATTACCTACACACATAGTCACTGGGAGTACCTGCAATACAATACACATCGCTTAAAGCCAACGGTCAAACAAAGCACAACAAAATGGAGACCCCCTTTAAAAATGGATAGTTCACCTCAGCTAAATCAAGGTAAGGAAACCGATATGTGGCCAATTCCACGGTAACAGAATTACACAGACTCATATTTGTATGCCAAACAACAACCATTGATTTCAAAGTTGAACTCCATGCACAAGGACTACTTTACAAAAACAGATTTACTGTAAAAACAGTGCAGATACGAAGTTCGGTAACAACATTCCTGCATAATCTCCCTCTGTTTTTTTTTACGTGTCCACATTTTCCCAAAAACCTAGGCTAAATCAAGGTAAGGAAACCCTATCCCAACCCCATCCCAAGAACTGAAATATCTGCTGCGAATTAAAGATTCAACGATATCTGCAGAAAGAATGGGGTGTCAGCTATGACATACTGAGTTAAAAAAAAAAATCTATTTTGGTTATTGAACTACATTAAGCAAAGGAAGGAAAGGGGGGATACCAAGTAAGTTGTACAACGATGCAATCAACTGAAATGTGTCTTCCGCATTTAACCCAACCAAAATGAAGTGCATTTAAACCCAGTAACAGAATTACATCATGGGTCCCTGAGCTGTACTATACAGAAACTATGGATATGAATGTCATGGTGATGTACCCTGAAGATGAACACAAAAAGGTGGAAATATGCAATATCCTCCTTTGCATCTTTGGGTATTATTCTACACACATATTTTTATGAGCCCCGCCCCAAAACAAGAGGTTGGTCCAGACTGGACCAAATCTGGACCAATTATAGATATCTATGTTTCTTTATGTTGAACCTGTATTTAACTAGGCAAGTCAGTTAAGAACAAATTCTTATTTACAATGACGGCCGACCCCGGCCAAACCTGGATGACGCTGGGCCAATTGTGAGCCGCCTTATAGGACTCCCAATCACGGCCGGGTGTGATGCAGCCTGGATTCAGGTACTGAACCAACCAGGTAACTGAACCAGGTACTGAAGTGACCCCTTTTGCACTGAGATGCATTGTCTTAGACCACTGTGCCACTCCAGAGCCCTCAACAAGTTTGGACATCAAAGTACAGCACAGTAGAGCGCAGAAGAGTAGAGTACAGTAAAGTAGAGTTTAGTACAGTAGAGTTCAGCACAGCACAGTACAATACAGAACATAGTGTGCTCAACTTGTGTGTTCTACTGTGTACTGTACTGAACTCTACTGTACAATATTGTACTGTACTCTAATTTTCTTTACTGTACTCCACTGTACGGTATAACAACTCCGGTACCTTTTAGATACTAGAACATGAAAAATGGTTTGGTACTAGAATTATTGTTACTTTCGGTACTTCTGTCAAATGTGTCTCACCGCTCAAGTCTAACAGGGCAACCGACGTACCGCTTATAGCGCGAGCGCACTGCTCCACTTAGCCTGCATCATGTTAGCTCCCCACTCACGCTGCACAGAAGTTAACACACTTGAATAACGCGACACCGCATTGTGAAACTGTTAATTGCTGTTTGCAAAACAATGTCCATACAGGCTAGTCTGGCTAGAACACTTTTACCATGCAAGACGATACCGGTATCTTCCAGCTTTGTAGGCGAACTATCCTTGCTAGCTTACAGCTGAAGCCAACATCAATTCCCTACCCCAGTACTTTGTTCGCAAATACCGCTAAATATTCTGACTTCAAAGCTGACCGGCCTCTCACTCACGTCTCTCCCAAACATGATCTATTGCCTCAGCGAACTGAATAGGGCTCCGACCGGCTGCTCTCCTCTTGCCTTGTGAATGACGTCATTACGGGTTAAAGAGACAACGCTCACTTTTATGAAAAAGAAACTACTTCTATGCAAATGCTGTTGAACAGTACAAGAAATTAAGTACCAAATTGAAGGGAAACGGGTTTTGTCATCTGTAGCCCCATGAAATCAGCCCAAAACAAGCTCAATAACTCAATGCATGCACACACTCATATGCATTCACCTGTATTGTGAATAGGCTTAGGCTAGATCTTGATTTACCCAGTTATTCAAGAGACATACCATTCAAATACAATTATTACCATTATGTTGTTATGCAGTTATATTGGTAAAAAGCCTTCCATGAGTTGAACGAGGTGTGTATGTCAAGTGCTACAATGAAACTGTACTGTTGGGGGTACTCGAGGTCCAGGGTTGGGAAACACTGCTCCACTGTCCAAACTTGTGAACCCAACTGTGGTTTGTGACTACTATGATTTCCCAATGTAATCAATTCAATTGTCGAAATTCCGTGACAAATTTTTCAGAAATAACATAATTTTGAGTTTTATTCACTCAATTACTAAACAAAATTGATATCAGTAAAAACACTAATTGATAGGGATACCTGTACTTGTTACTTCTGTGAACTTTCATTATCTTCCCTCATCATGAGGACGTGGGTTTTTGGTAACCGCATTTCAAGGCAGTGTTTCTTAAACTTCCAGAACTAAATATAAGTGTTGATATTAGTTGGCAGGGGGTCTTCAAGTCAACATTATTTTGAACTATTTCTAATACCTTTTAAATACTTTCTTTCTGGTAGTTGTTTTCTAAAAAACATTTTTCCATCTGTTTGAGCAGAAATCAGTCTGCTTATTCCTCATTTTTAGGATGGAAAACGGTGGGAAAATATACATATGCCGTGATTTCAAAATATATATAAATAGATTCTTAGCTTTCATTTGATATGAACTTCACATGTTGGTGCTCATGTTTTTTGTTTTTTACATGGAAATGCCCATGTAATTATGGTGAACTCTCTCTTTCAGCTTGGCAAAGTGGGGAGAGTTTGATCTAGGGTATGAAATTACTATGTTGGGTAAAAAAGGCTGGTTATTATCATCAATAAATCGATTCATTTTGTACATTCATCATCTATGATAGAGGGATGCATGAAATAGAGCAGTACAGTAAAACAAACTGTCGTTGCTTTACCTTCGTCTTTCCTAAGGCACTCTCAAAGTATCAGAGAGAAAAAGAGGAAAGAGGAAAGCTCTGCGAGTGTGTGTCGAAGTGTGAGTGTGTGAGTATGAGTGAATATGTGTGAGCGAGCGAGGCGGCAAGAGTGTGAGCGAGCTGGCCAATTACATAAGAGCTCAGTTACATAACAGGCCTTTGCAACTCAGACAGACTGTGTTAAACAGCAGGATATATAGGCTAACCCAAGACACACAGACTATAGTCGTCGCTCCCATTTTCTCTCACCTCACATACAAAGGCCTGTACACTGTTCCTTCAGATGGTTATGCAACGACTGTAAGGTCTGAGTGTCACAAACCCCCCCGCCTCCCACACTGGCAGACAGAGGCTGGGTCCCCATTCTCCCAAGTGGGCACGTCCCTTCAGCCATCGCCTACACCGATCCTATGCTTTTCAATCTGAGGGGGAGATGTGTGCAAGTGCACACTTTTAGGAGAAGGGATGTCGTACCCAATGGCGAAGAAACATTTTCTCTTACTGCCTACTGTTCTCCTATTAATAACATACAGTTGAAGTGGTCGGTACATCGTAGATGTCTTCCCAGCTTTTTTGCAACATGTTTGGCGCAGCATTCAGCGTTTTTGTCCTCAAATGGAACTGTAATATACTTTTATTTGTCATTTTTTCCCCCTCAGCCAAGTTTTATCTGTAATATTGGGAAGAGAAACAAGTTCCCAATGGTACCTATGTGGGTTTGTACCATAAATGCTGAAACGTTAGCCAGGTAAACAAAACCAAAGCACGGGTTGTTCTCAGACCTTGTCCTGGTGTTTCCTTTGGAAAAATGTGTAGCAGTGAGGGGAAAAGGTAATTGGAGACTGAGAAGCTGAGTTCTGGTGGCTTACTACTCCAAACTGAATGAAAATGAAATTGCGCTGACACCTTTTAAAATATAATTTCCACCTCCAGAAATGAGTCCAATAATATATTGGTAAAATTAATTTGACATATTGGTCCATGCATATATTACCAGGTATGCTATTAGCAATAAGCATAATCACCCGAGGCCCAACTGATGCAGCATAGTAGCTACAAACAAATACAGTAGGCAACCCCATGCTTCAGCCTATCTGCATTTACCCTATTGGGCTAATCATTAGATAGATCCCAAATTAGGTACTTTAACTAGTTAGCATACTAGTGTTGAAATGTATGTCCCAAAAACTTAAACACAGTGACTATATGTAGGCCTATCTGGGGTAATATGCCAAATCTGTACTTGTCACAGAACCCACTTCATGTCACCATTTTCCCCTCCAACACTTTCCCTGGTTGCCACTACTCTTGCTCAACTAAAAATGTAGTCTTTCTCATTACAATTTAAGTCACTCCCCCAAAAAATATTTTGAGGTTGGGTGGCGGTTTACACCAAGGTTTGCCGCTGTTAACTGGGGGCCTATTCAGACGTTGAGAAATAAATGAAGTAGGAATGGAAATCTGGAATCCAAGCCAACTACTTAAATAGATAAACTATCTACTATGGGACTAGTCTGATTTTTCTATTAATTCATTGTTTTGTTTTCAGAGGAAAATTAAAAGTGGACTGTTTTATCATCTTCAGTGCGCCTTGGTAGAAATATTTTTTTAATGTTCCATATTTTTCAGGCATGGTGGCGATTTTGCGATGGCTCGACACCACATAAATGACTTCAGCGGAAAACAGCCTTGTCAGCAGGAGCAGCACCATTTAGTGGTCAGAACCTGGTAATATCAAGATGTAGGATGGGACATAAACCTAAAAACTTCAATGACTAATTTCTCTGAACGGGGGGTGGCACAAAAGTCACTGAGAATACATTACATAGGATGAAGAAACAATAATCTGAGCCGCAGCTCAAACCGGCTGTGCGAATGTGCATAAATGTATTTTGTCACCCCACACCAAACGCGATCACGACGCGCAAGTTAAAATATCAAAACAAACTCTGAACCAATTACATTCATTTGGGGACAGGTGGAAAAGCATTAAACCTTTATGGCAATTTAGCTAGCTAGCTTGCACTTGCTAGCTAATTTGTCCTATTTAGCTAGCTTGTTGTTGTTAGCAAATTTGTCCTGGGATATAAACATTGAGTTGTTATTTTACCTAAAATGTACAAGGTCCTCTACTCTGACAATTAATCCACACATAAAACGGTCAACCGAATCATTTCTAGTCATCTCTCTTCCTAGGCTTTTTCTTCTCTTGACTTTATATTGTGATTGGCAACTTTCAGAAATTAGGTGCATTACTGCCACCAAACTCGTTCGTCTTTCAGTCACCCACGTGGTATTACCAATGAGGAGAAGGCACATGGGTACCTGCTTCTATAAACCAATGAGGAGATGGGAGAGGCAGGACTTGCAGCGCAATCTGCATCAGAAATAGAACTGACTTCTATTTTAGCCCTTGGCAGCGCAGACGCTCGTTGGTGCAATAATTTAATAATATAGATTTCTATTTTGCGATGCGAGCAGTGTCGTCAGCCTGTAATTACTTATCAGATATAGAGAACTGATACTGATGTTTGGTTGGGATTGTTGTGGGGGGTCGTTGGATCATTTCTTTGGATTCCTCATGTCTTAGTCACTGTTAGAAAAAAATGTCTCTCCAAATCAGATGTTAGGTACTATATTTATTATATGAATCCTATTCATTTAAATTGTCAAATTGTCAAATTGTCAATTTGGGTGCAATCAATTAACTTAATTTCTCAGAGATCAAAATATTTCAACAAAATAATGTTGCAGGGATGCTAATCGTATCTGTGTCTAACTACAGAAACGATTTCAGAACAATCTGAGATGGTGGGGGTCATAGCTTGCTGAAATGATATGGAACGACCCACATGCATGTCCAGCATCAAATATGACCACAACACTGAGCAGCATGTGGATGATATACCCCTTCTCACCTGCAACTCCCAAGGGCAAATCAATATCAAGCCCTGTGTATATTTTTTTGCGTTCTGTTGACATTTCAATGTGTCAAATGTTAAATCATAGGACATGAAGATGTTGTTGCACCTTGGCGTGATACTTTTGTGTTACTTGAATTTCGGAGAAAAAAAAAAAAGATGTCACACTTTTGGTATTGCACCACAATAACATGGAAAAGACAGTTCAGGAATATATCCGAGACTGAGATTTTGTTTCCAAACAACAATGGCAATATTCCTGCTAATTAATATAATATGGATGCCAACATTAACCTCTGACTGTCACTCCCTCTCTCACACACAAACACAATTGAGCAATTATAGCGCAGTGTTACAGGAAATGCTAAATATTATTATTAGATAATAACCAACTCTAGCTTCTGTATGTAGCCATCACGTGCAACCATAAACAGGTAGATAACTAGCTAGAATAGGGGCGCATCATTAGCAAATACCTAGCTGGCTTAAAGTTACTTGTCGTTTTCTACCTTGTGCCCATCGTCAAATATGTCATTATTAACTCGCGAAAATCAACATAATATCTACTGTTATTAGGACACTAACTCGCCGGATATTGAGATGTTGGCTTATTAAAACGCTCATCTGAGATGAAATATTGCTAAGAGATGCGGTTGCTAACGTAGCTAGCTACGCGTCTGGCTATAAACAGATCACAATCCAAGATAATGTATTTTACGCTAGCTAGCTAGCTTAGCTAATTTGTTACAATTAGTTAGCTAACAGCAGTTAGCTCGTTCAACGAGTTTCCATAAATTAACAGACGAGTCGTACCAAACACAGCTAACGTTAGCTAGCTCGTGCGTGTTTGAGCAGCTAGCTAGCTTGTTGTTAGTGAGCTAGCGTCATGTTACCATACACTCGCTGTTTTCAGCCAACGTCTATTGTCCAGAGGATGGCTAATCAAGAAATCCCCTTATGTAACATTGTAAGACTGAAACTAAAATTAAATTCGAGTCAAAAAGTTGTCAAACTATGTACTTACATTTTGCATTCCCTTGGGAAACCGAATTGATGATATGCTTATGATTAATACATTATTCTTTTTACAAACTGTATTTTTTTATTTCCCCCCTCACTGTTTCTTCAAGGGTAACAGTAACACGGTTCCCCTGCACAGATGGAAAAACAACTCGCTTGAAGTCGGTTCCCGAAGGCACACTCGAATGACAAAAACTGTTTATAAGAAGCCAAAAACTGCTATCAGTAAAGGTTTAAAAAAATCATATTCGATTTTAGTTTATGCTGTCCGCCAACACTAATTCATTAAGTTAATAGCATAATATAAATTAGAGCATGTAATTGTTCTATTAATGCACATCACGACAAAGTATGTTATGGCACCATCTACTGGTGTAGTCTTGAGGTTAATACGGAGCTGTGCTGTGACAAGTGGGATGCACTATTGAACGCAACATCCTGAGAGGTTCGTGCTGATTGTAAGAAGATTGTGTCAGCCGGTTAAATGTCGTGCCTTGACAAGGCAAGAACAATGTGCAATGCAGGAGAAGTGCAGTAATCTCATAAGGAGCGTTATACTTGGAATACGGAGGGGGGATGGAGGGAAAAGAGAGGGAGAGGAAGGCTAAGAGAGAGAGTGAGGAAGAGGGTGAGCTTGAATCAGTTGAAAAAAGAGATGGTTTGTTAAATAAGAATGGTAGAAAGTGTAAGCAGAGAGAGTTGAAGACAGGAGGAGAAATATAAGTGAATGAGGATGATGTATTGGAGGTGGTAGGTATGGTGAAGTTCTCGGAGCCTGAGAACTTCACCATACTGTAGGAGTGACGTTTTTGGAAAAAGTGGATCCTTGACTTTTGGCTGATCCATTTGAGGTTTCATGGTGGGTGCTGTGCTTTTTCAGAGTTGGGTGCTCTGGAATTGGTATTGTGATAATTGTATGTGTTCCTGCTGGTCTGAGGGAGCAGGCACTCCGTGTTAAACGAATGGGGCCAAGATATGTGAATTATTTTGCTCTCAAGAAAAGGGCGCCATTGAAAGGAGTGATTACTGGGGTTGCGGTAAATGTGAAAGCTGACCAACTGAAGAGGAAGATTCCCGGGGTGTTGTGATGCTCGTCGTTTGGTGCTACGCAGGCAGGGTGGTGTGAGTGGAGAAACATAGTTTTCATGTTGAGTCTTTGCCCGACAAAGTGATGTTAGGATATATAAGTTATCCTGTATGAGCTTTTATGCCGACTACATTACGTTGTTACAGGTGTCAAGTGTATGGGCATGTGGCAGTAGTGTGTAGGAAGGAGGTTCCTATGTGTGCAGAAGGGCATGAGACAAATGTATGTGTAGAATTGGGGAAAGTAGTGGTTTGTGTTAATTGTGGGGGTGCCCAGGGGTACCAGAGAGGCAGGTTGAGGTTTCCAGGGTTAGAGTAGTGCAGAAGTTGTCATATGCTGAGGCAGTGAAGAAAGTAGAGTAAGATGGGTCCTGGCCCCTTACACTAAGTCTGAAATTGTCCTGCTTGGTGACCTAAACTGGGACATGCTTAAACCACCTGACAAAGTCTTAAAGCAATGGGACTCTCTAAATCTTTCTCAGATTATTATCAATCCCACAAGGTATGACTCAGAAAAGGCTACTCTCCTCGATTTTATCCTCACAGATAATCCTGATAGGTGTCAGTCTGGTGTTTTCTGTAATGACGTTAGTGATCAATGTTTTACAGCTTGTGTTCGTAATGGCTGCTCAGTGAAATGACCTGTCCTGATTTGTCATAGACGCTTGTCATAGACGCACCTCAAGAATTGTATTTGACGAAACGCTCGGCACACTCAGGCTGACTTGCTCTCGTTCAGGCAAATGAAAAATAAGTGCACTTAGGCTATTATGGAAGGCCAAAGTTAGTTACTTTAAGGAGCACTTCTCTCTCTGTGGGTCTAACCTCAAGAGGTTCTGGAAAACGGTTAAATACCTGGAAAATAAACCCTTGATGATGTGGTTGTTACTGACAAGAAGCACATGGCTGAGCTCTTTAATCACCACTTCATTAAGTCAGGATTCCTATTTGACTCAGCCATGCCTCCTTGCCAGTCCAACATTTCCTCATCTCCCACCCCTTCTAATGAGACTATCCCTGATCCTTCTCTGTATTTTACCCCTGCTACAAAGTTTCTCCCTGCAGGCAGTCACTGGAGCTCCTTAAACTTGACAAAAAAAAAACAATCTGGCTCAGATGGTTTAGAGTCTAAACTTTAGACTCTTTCTTCTTTAAGGTTGCTGCCCCTATCATTTCCAAGCCCATCTCCGACCTTTTTAACCCGTCTCTCTTTTCTCGGGAGGTTCCCATGTCTTGGAAGGCAGCCACAGTTTGTACTTTATTTAAAGGCAGAGATCAATCTGATCCGAACTGTTATAGGCCTATTTCTATTTAGCCCTGTTTATCAAAAGTGTTGGAAAAACTTGTCAATAATCAACTGACTGGCTTTCTTGATGTCTATAGTATTCTCTTGGGTATGCAATCTGGTTTCCGCTCAGGTTATGGATGTGTCACTGCAACCTTAAAGGTCCTCAATGATGTCACCATTGCCCTTGATTCTAAGCAATGTTGTGCTGCTATTTGTATTAACTTGGCCAAAGCTTTTGATACGGTAAACCATTTCATTCTTGTGAGCCAGCTACGGAGTATTGGTGTCTCTGTTGGGTCTTTGGCCTGGTTTGCTAACTACCTCTCTCAACGAGTGCAGTGTATAAAGTCTGAAAATCTTCTGTCTCAGCCACTGCCTGTCACCAAGGGAGTACCCTAAGGCTCGATCCTAGGCCCTACACTCTTCTTAATTTACATCAACAACATTGCTCAGGCAGTAGGAAGCTCTCTCATCCATTTATATGCAGATGATACAGTCTTATACTCAGCTGGCTCCTCCCTGGATTTTGTGTTAAATGCTCTACAACAATGCTTTATTAGTGTCTAACAAGCTTTCTCTACCCTTGACATCCAAAACAAAGGTCATGTGGTTTGGTAAGAAGAATGCCCCTCTTCCCCACAGGTGTGACTACTACCTCTGAGGGGTTAGAGCTTGAGGTATTCACTTCATACAAGGACTTGGGAGTATGGCTAGACGGTACACTGTCCTTTTCTCAGCACATATCAAAGCTGCAGGCTAAAGTTAAATCTAGACTTAGTTTACTCTATGGTAATAGCTCCTCTTTCACCCCAGCTGCCAAACTAACCCTGATTCAGATGACCATCCTACCCATGCTAGATTACGGACACATAATTCGTAGCTTGGCAGGTAAGGGTGCTCTCGAGCGGGAAGATGTTCTTTACCAGTCACATTCTGTTAAAGGTCCCCAATCACACACATCCCTTGGTTGCTCCTCTTTTCAGTTCGCTGCAGTTAGGAACTGGAACGAGCTGCAACAAACACTCAAATTGGACAGTTTTATCTCAATCCCTTCATTCAAAGACTCAATCATGGACACTCCTACTGACAGTTGTGGCCGCTTTGTGTGAAGCATTGTTGTCTCTACCTTCTTGTGCTGTTGTTTGTGCCCAAATATATATGTACCATATTTTGTGCTGCTACTATGTTGTTGCTACCACGATGTTGTTATGTTGTGTTGCTACCATGCTATTTTGTAATGTGTTGCTGCCTTGCTATGTTGTTGTCTAGGTCCCTCTTTAAGTAGTGTTGTCTCTCTTGTCGTGATGTGTGTTTTGTCCTATGTTTTTATTTTTTTACATTTTTAATCACAGCCCCTGTCCCCACAGGAGGCCATTTGCCTTTTGTTAGGCCGTCATTGTAAATAATAATTTGTTTTTAACTGACTTGCCTAGTTAAATAAAAAATAAAGGGGGAGGGATCCTGAGAGGAGTGGTGTGACTAGTAGATCTGTACCAGTACAGAGGGATCAACCAACAAGTGATCTATGTTTCAGTAAGATTGGATTTTTCCATTTATAGTGATAGTTATGAACTGTACAGCATGGTGGAACATAAGTTGCAGAAAATAGAGGTTGTGGTGGCAGCTGCAGAAAGGAATCTGTGCTAGACTATCCAAAAATCCAATCTTACTGAAAATAATTTCGCTACATCCGCAATAACATCTGCTGAACATGTGTATGTGACCAATAAAATGTGATTTGACATCAGAAGAGTCACAGGGTTTGTTAATGGGTGGTGTCCCATCCTTTCAGACTGTTGGCCTGAAGTAGGATTAAATATATTTAAATAGTGGAGTATGTATTTTTTTTTGGAGGGGGGGGGGTGTACTGTTAGATGGTAGGGTATTTGTTGTATTTTGTTTTTTGGATGTTCTTTGATGGGGATAAACATTTTTATATGCAAAGTATAAGGGAGTTATACTTCAGTCTAGTAGGTGGCGGTAACGCAACATTTATTGGATGCCAACCGCCATTAAACCTAATCGAAGAAGAAGACTAACAGTCTTGATTTCGACCATATTGAAGTCGCACATAAATGACGTAAAACTAAAGCGTCCAAGCTGTCGTTCTTTTGTGTTAGAAATGAATATGTCTTCGTTCCGTTAGCTAATTGTGTAAAACTTTTGTAGTGGTTATGTGAATATGGACTGGCTCAGTACTTAGCCAAAAGTCGATGGACTATAATTTCATACAAAAATGAACAAAGGGTGGCTGGAACTCGAGAGTGACCCGGGTAAGAAGCTAATGCGTTAGCTGCTAACGTTAGCGAACAATTATTTGTCAGATATAATCTAATCTGCAATCAGAATGTTTGATCGTCTCAATATGTTTTACTGCCAGTAAACACAATACATGTAATAACAAATTATGATATTGATTTATAGGCAGGGCTATGAGTTAGCTAGCTACTGTAGCTTGTAATATATCAATTCCACACTAGTTAGTACAATAACGTTACATTGTTCATTAGTTGCACCAGCAGGAGGAATTACCTACAATGTTTCTGTTTGTATGATCGATGCCATTGTTACATTTTCAATTAACGTATTTTCTTATGGTTCTGTGCAGGGCTATTCACGCTCTTGGTGGAGGATTTTGGTGAGTTGATTTGACAGGTTGTCTGATAAAGTTAACCTGTACTGGATAAGTGTGAGCACCATGTAGTTTGAGTATCCCTTTGTGTATTCTGCATGTGTGTTTGTAATGTAGGCGTGAAGGGGGTTCAGGTGGAGGAGATATACGACCTACAAAGCAAGTGTCCAAGGTATGGAGCAATGGTCATCAAGCCACTGTCACCGTGTCAAACTCTGAAAGCCTCACAATATTTACAGCCCACTGTATATATAGCCTCGGCCTACTAGTGTATAAACCCAAATATGTGGACAGCTATCTGATTTCCTTGACTCTTGTCTCCCACTCAGTCCTGTCTATGGCTTCATCTTCCTGTTCAAGTGGATTGAGGAACGAAGGTCTAGGAGGAAAGTCTCCACCTTGGTGGATGAGACATCTGTCATTGATGATGACATTGTTAATGACATGTTCTTTGCCCACCAGGTGAGTCTGTTTAATCCTTGACTATAAGAGTCAGGCCAGTCAGTTTGCAGTAATAGTGGTTTGCATGCATGGATGCTATATTGTTGTCAGAATGTGGTGCATTCCATAATTTCCTACTATGTCAGAGGAAGGCATTGTTTTTCTTTTCTTTCTCTCATTGAGTTCCTTTACACGGTAATTTTTTTCTGTACCCAGCTGATCCCCAACTCCTGCGCCACCCATGCACTTCTGAGCGTGCTCCTGAACTGTAGTGGGGTTGAGTTGGGCACTACCCTCAGCCGCATGAAGACCTTCACTAAAGGCTTCGGTCCAGAGGTGAGGACACACACACCTACCTCTCTCCAATTTCTGCTGTGGTGCTATGATTATAATCAAATTTTACATTGCATTATTTTGTGTTCTTTCAGAGTAAAGGCTACGCCATTGGAAATGCCCCAGAGCTGGCCAAAGCACACAACAGCCATGCCAGGTAGGTGCTGCTGCGTTTGTCCCTCCCTATTGAGTATGCCCCTTCCTACAACTAGATTTTATTCAGTAGGCACATATAAAATCAAGGCTGAAACAACGGAGAGGTACCAACCTGAAATCGTCCAATTAGAAACAGTTGTTTTTATTTGCTGTTGCAAAACATTGTCTATGTTGTGCAGGAATGAATACAACCCTGATTTGTACAAATGTGACTGCCACCCATGATTGATTCTTCCGCCTCTTCCTTCTCTTGTTTCCATGGAGACCGGAGCCCAGGCACCTGCCGGAGAAGCAGAATGGGATTAGTGCCGTGCGGACCATGGAAGCGTTCCACTTTGTCAGCTACGTGCCCATCAAAGACCGACTGTTTGAGTTAGACGGCCTCAAGGCATACCCCATTGACCACGGTGAGACTGCACACTGTGATGGACTAAGGGAAGCAGCGTAGTACTGCTCACTTGCGTTGAGACAGCCTAGCGCAGCCTTAAAGTATGGGTCACGACCCAAAGTGGGTTGCAGACCTGTTAATTGCTGCTCGCAATTTGTCCTGAGTAAATGTATCATTATTTCATTTAATTACTGGAATTGATTTGGTTAAGTGCAACTGCGCTCTCTGCTCAGTGCGCTCTCAGCTGAGCAGCGGTGTCTCTGCTCAGTTTGGCAGTTGTGCGAGTGGGAGGGAGATGCCCGTGTGCTTTGCAGTTTACCCAATATTTTTTTCTGCGGTTTTATTGAAGATCACGCTGCTGTCATTCAGCAGTAGATGATGCGCTGTCAGCCATTCCCACTCGCCATCACTCACCGCTGTCATCCAATGGACTCAAGCTAGCCACATGTGTTGACTGAGCGCAATGGTCATGAAATGCAGTGATGAGTTTCTCTCTTGGTTTCATACAAGCTTTGAGATGTAACGAGGAACCCAGGGAGTTATTTCAGAACAGGGCAGAATGCTTCAGGAAACAGTGCTTCGACAGTGGGAAAAGTAAGTCCGCTAGCAAGGCATTGTTGTCATTTCATAACGGGTGATGATCAGAAATAAGGGGAGTGCTATCTTTCATAGTAGTCGATGTCAGTTTCTCTTTCAAACAATCCCCTTGGACACAGCTAATAGCTAGCTAGCTATCGTTAGCCAAAGCAAACTAGCTAGCAACTGCAACCCTAAGTAGCAGTACAGATGATGAAACATTATCAGGACTACTGTACAACTTACTGTAGAAATTATTGTTGAAAGCAAGTGAAGTTGAAGCTGTTCTGTTAAAATACAAGTAATCATTTTGATTCTGGAATTAACTGATTTAAAGCCAGATGCTTTTTAAGGCAAACGCGCACAGTTCTGGGTTGCTCATCTACAGCAGGAATCTGTCTTCTGTCTGACTGAGAAAGCAGTAGATGTGAGTCAGGGTTCTCAACTTTGCCGTCCTTAAAAAAACAAGTACAGAAAGGGACTCAATGCTGAGCATGACCTCCGAGTTGCACTGTCAAAAACGGAGCCGAGAATAGACCTGCTTGTTGAAAACTTCAACCAGCCATGTACCTCTGTGTGTTTGTATGTTTGTTTTCTGGTTTACATCTGTGTGATGTGATCAATCAGTTTATTCCATTTCAGAATATTTTTTTGTTGTATTTTAAGAGCAACAGTTCCAATCTAGACGTATATGTAGGAGTGTTTTTAAAGGGGGAAAATAAACATTAATTACTATTTACAGTTGAAGTCGGAAGTTTACATACACCTTAGCCAAATACATTTAAACTCAGTTCTTTTTTTGCAATTACCTAGTAAAAATTCCCTGTCTTAGATCAGTAAGGATCACCACTTTATTTTAAGAATGTGAAATGTCAGAATAATAGACTGATTTTATTTCCGCTTTTATTTCTTTCGCCACATTCCCAGTTGGTCAGAAGTTTACCTACACTCAATTAGTATTTGGTAGCATTGCCTTTAAATTGTTTAACTTGGGTCAAATGTTTCCGGTAGCCTTCCACAAGCTTCCCACAATAAGTTGGGTGAATTTTGGCCCATTCCTCCTGACAGAGCTGGTGTAACTGAGTCAGGTTTGTAGGCCTCCTTGCTCGCACACACTTTTTCAGATTTTCTGTAGGATTGAGGTCAGGGCTTTGTGATGGCCACTCCAATACCTTGAATTTGTTGTCTTTAAGCCATTTTGCCACAACTTTGGAAGTATGCTTGGCGTCATTGTCCATTTGGAAGACCCATTTGTGACCAAGCTTTAACTCCCCGACTGATGTTGCTTCAATACATACACATTATTGTCCTGCCTCATGATGCCATCTATTTTGTGAAATGCACCAGTCCCTCCTGCAGCAAAGCACCCCCACAACATGATGCTGCCACCCCAGTGCTTCACGGTCAGGCTGGTGTTCTTCGGTTTGCAAGCCTCCCCATTTTTCCTCCAAACACAACGATGGTCATTATGGCCAAACAGTTCTATTTTTGTTTCATCAGACCAGAAGACATTTCTCCAGAAAGTACTATATTTGTCCCCATGTGCAGTTGCAAACCGTAGTCTGGCTTTTTTTATGGCTTTGGTTTCTTCCTTGCTGAGCGGCCTTTCAGGTTATGTCGATAGACAGAACGCGTCTCCTTCCTGAGCGGTATGACGGCTGCGTGGTCCCATGGTGTTTATTCTTGCGTACTATTGTTTGTACAGATGAACGTGGTACCTTCAGGCGTTTGCAAATTGCTCCCAAGGATGAACCAGACTTGTGGAGGTCTACAATTTATTTTTCTGAGGTCTTGGTGGAATTTATTTAGATTTTCCAATGATGTCAAGCAAAGAGGCACTGAGTTTGAAGGTAGTACTTGAAATACATCCACAGGTACACCTCCAATTGACTCAAATGATGTCAATTAGCCTATCAGAAGCTTCTAAAGCCATGACATAATTTTCTGGAATTTTCCAAGCTGTTTAAAGGCACAGTCAACTTAGTGCATATAAACTTCTGAACCACTGGAATTGTGATACAGTGAATTAAAAGTGTTTTTAGAAAAATTATTTGTGTCCTAACCCGACTTGCCAAAACTATAGTTTGTTAACAAGAAATGTGTGGAGTGGTTGAAAACTGAATTTTAATGACTGCAACCTAAGTATATGTAAACTTCTGACTTCAACTGTACATTGGTATTTCATTCAATTATTTGTTTTTGTCTATTTTGCTTTGGGCATAAGAGCAATGAAATGTACCGATATTTACGCATAGGTCCGTGTTTTCATAAGCTTGTGTCCAGAAAAACACTGAATTTCTCATTTGGGTCCCAGGCTGAAAAAGTTGAATAACCCCTGGCCTAGTGTCTTCATAGCGCTGTAATGCCATGTGAAGCACATGACTATGACTTCTCTAATCTACTGTGTGGCAATACAACCCTCGATGAAATTCTGTGAGACTGCAGTGGCTCATTTTCAAATGGCACTCTATTCCCTATCTAGTCCACTACTCTTGGCCAGGGCATATAGGGTGACCACATGCGCTCGGGATGAAAGCCGCATGGGGAGGGGAGAGTAAATTCTAAACATTTCTTCCTCCGCTTCTCTCTCGTTCTCAGGGCCATGGGGAGAGGAGGAGGAGTGGACGGACAAGGCGCGACGGGTCATCATGGAGAGGATTGGCTTGGCCACAGCTGGGTGAGCTTTTCTCCTGCCTCAGTAACACTGAATGAGATGTTACGCACACACACACACTCACACACTTTCTCTCGCCTCTCAGAGAGCCATACCATGATATCCGCTTCAACCTGATGGCAGTGGTTCCTGACCGCAGGGTGAAGTATGAGTCCAAACTAGAGATCCTCAAGAGGAACAGACAGATGGTTCTGGAGGGATTACAGCAGGTCAGGAAACTCACACAGAGGAGCCAATTGATACACCCCTGTGAGAAAGTGTGTGTGTGTGTGTATGTATCTGATTGGGTGTGTTCCTTTGTCCTGGTTAAGCAGAGATTTGACTTTAGGATCAATAGAATGGTCTAAAATGTGCCAACTCTACCCAGCCAGTGCCCCTGGCGAGCTAAAACGAATGCACCCAGACCAATACACAATGTGTGTCCAATTGACTTGACATGAATGTCACCTGTTCTCCAGCTGATCCGGGTCACCCAGCCAGAGCTCGTCCAGGACAGAAAGCAGCAGGACTCCTCCCCTTCAGAGGACACCCCTGCTATCAAAAAAGAAGAGGCAGAGCCTCAACCTGTTACATCACAGGGGGCTGAGCAGACTCCTCCCACAGGTATTACATTCAGCTCCAACCACCCCAATGTAGATTCTCTTTATAGACATGAGAAATGGTTCTGTGAGTCTGTCGTTGTCTCCCAAATGGCACCCTCTTCCCTATGTAGTACACTATTTTTGACCATAGCCATATTGGGCGCCGGTCAAAAGTAGTGCACCATGAAGGGAATGTGATGCCATTCGGGGTTCATCCTGTCTCAGGTTATGATGTGCTGCAACAGTTCCACTGATGTTCATGACTTCATGACTGTCTCTCCCCTTGTTCTGCGGACGCTGCAACAGCCCAGTCCCAGTCGACACCCAGCCCCTCAGGCAAGGGGAAGGCCATGGGGAAACTAACCGTCCCAGCGGGGGAAGGGGGAGCCACGCAGCCTGTCAACAGCGCCACCCTAATCGCCCCGCGCCTGCCCGCCTTCCTGGACAACCACAACTACGCCAAGTCCCCCATGCAGGTCAGCAGGAGAGGGATGGGTTACAATGTGACAACTCAAATTTCCACACACACACAAGTCTCATTAACGTCAATGCGTGATGGATTGTGACGACAGGCTTGACTTGCGTACGCGTATCTCCAGTTAGGATTCGGCCCCATGGACCAATACTATATGTTTGCCGTGACAAGGTAGGTGATTGGTTGGTCTGTGATTGACAGGAGGAGGAGGACCTTGCGGCAGGGGTGACGGGGGTGGGTCGTCCCCGGGTGCCTGGCGCAAACCAGCCCCCCTTCTCTGACGTTGATGACGATGAGGAGGAAGAAACTGGCACAGCAGCAGGCACACCCACCAGGTCAGCTCCACACAACTAGTTATTCTAGTGCTATGGTCACTCTCTTTCTATTCTAGTTCCATTATATTTCTATGCTCAGCTTCATATCGCATGATGTTTCAATTAAGACTGTGGTAAAGGCCTGAGGTGATGGTGTTATTCAGACTAAAAAGCGTTATACCACATTTTTCATTGAGTCCAAAATGTTCCCCTCTGTAACTTGAATGTTCGCGTATGTTCATGTGTGTTTAGGTTCAGGCGGAAGGCGGGCCTGCGTTCCCGTACGGGCCGTGCAGGCGGCGGTGGCATGGAGACCAAGCTGGCGCTGAGTGTCCTGGCCGAGAAACTCAAGAAGGAAGTCCAGAGGAAGGACGCTCTGGCCACGCCCCTCTCGGTCCGCACCGAGGGCCGCACGGGGGGTATCGTGATCACCGCCACCTCGCAGCCTTCGCCCACGCCAAGCAACGAGAGCACCGACACCGCCTCTGAGATCGGCAGCGCTTTCAACTCGCCACTGCGCTCCCCGGCTCGCTCCCAGGCGGCCACACGACCCTCCAGCCCCGTGGCGTCCCACCTGTCCCGGGTGCTGTTCGGGGAGGATGAGGGTCTACTGAGGCTGGACGCCAGGCACAACCGGGCTGTTAGAGAGCTGGGGCCCTCCGTCAGCACTGCCCTGCTGCATCTACAGGGGGACGGCGTTATATATGCTGTACCGCCACCCGGTGAGGATGTGTGTGTGTGTGCAAGATGGGGAGCGAAAGAGACTGGACATGTGGGGAAGCGAACATGGGCACTCTGATTTAAGGTTATCATCATAAATGAATTATCAAAGAGCAGCTGCTTACCTTCAAACCTAATTACATAAACCATATTAACACCTGGATTATACTAATCTAATACCAGACTGACACAGCTCTGGAGATGCAAGAGCTGAACAAAGCGTTAACTAGTAGGGATGTAACTAGTAGGGATGTAACTAGTAGGGATGTAACTAGTAGGGATGTAACGATTCACCGACACGCACCGGCCCCAGATTTCAAATGTTTAAGAAACAAGTGCATCGGCCCACAAACCGATCCAAATGTAGCATGCATCAGTCAGAAAATCGATTCAAACGTTACAAATCGCCGGTTGACTAAAATGTTTTGCTCAGATTACCTTGTTTTTACCTTCTGAAAATACCTCTCATCTTTCAGTGTCGACCTGCGTGTAACTGTGTTGCCCGTCATTGGTCTACAATTAATTTTGCATGCAGAACAACCCCAGGCGATATCGGTAGCCTAGTCAAACTGCACACTGTGCCCAGCTTCACACGCTGACCAACGCCAGGCAGGCAACCTGTTCCTGATCTTGCATGATATTAGGTTGTATTAGTTGAGGAGCAACTTATATAATTTGCTAAGTTATAGTTCTCTATGCACTGTTAAATTGTGTTTTACCGGAATAGATGTAAACTACAGGAGACACAACTCTCATTGGCTGTCCCTGCCGACAATAGATTTTATTTTGATTTGTTCAACATCGGATGCGTCCCATCAACTACACTGATTATGAAGTAGACTTAACAGGTGACATCAATAAGGGATGGAAAGAGCATGTGTTCCTAATGTTTTGTACACTCGGTGCATGTGGTCATTTTTCGATATACAGGGTTAAGTTGATAATTCCATAGTGAGGGCAGCAATCACTTGCACACTGCATGGTGGAAGCAGAGGAGAAGAGATCACACAGTTAAAAACGTCAAAACAGGTGGTGGGGGGTATCTAAAGTGTGCTATATGTTAATTGGAAAAATGTTGATGCATAACTAGCTCAAACACTTAATCTGCAAAAATGACTAGTTAATTAGTGGGTGATGATTTCAGATTCAAAGTGGGGCGACTGGCTACATTGTCGTACCCCCCCATTTCAGAGAGGTGCAACTCATGAGCTCTATCAGCAGCAGATTAGAATTTCGAATGGAAAATGAATGTGTTTATGCAACAAATGTTGGTGCATCGAATCGTATCAGGCCGAATCCCACCGATTCGCTCTCAAATCAAACCAAAACGCACTAAAACATCTCGTTCATGAATCCTATCGGAGCCCATGTACAGTTGAAGTCGTAAGTTTACATATACTTAGGTTGGAGTCATTAAAACACATTTTTCAACCACTCCACACATTTCTTGTTAACAAACTATAGTTTTGACAAGTCGGTTAGGACATCTACTTTGTGCATGACACAATTTTTCCAACACTTTTTTAATTCACTGTATCACAATTCCAGTGGGTCAGAGGTTTACATGCACTAAGTTGACTGTGCCTTTAAACAGCTTGGGAAATTCCAGAAAAGGATGTCATGGCTTTAGAAGCTTCTTATAGGCTAATTTACATACTTTGAGTCAATTGGAGGTGTACCTGTGGATGTATTCCAGTGCCTCTTTGCTTGACATCATGGGTAAATCAAATGAAATCAGACAAAAATATTGTAGACCTCCATAAGTCTGTTTCAACCTTGGGAGCAATTTTCAAACGCCTGAAGGTACCACGTTCATCTGTACAAACAATAGTACGCAAGTATAAACACCATGGAACCGCTCAGCTGCCATACCTCTCAGGAAGGAGACGCGTTCTGTCTCCTAGAGATGAACATACTTTGGTGCGAAAGGTGCAAATCAATCCCAGAACAACCGGTATAAAAGTATCTATATCCACAGTAAAATAAGTCTTATATCGACATAACCTGACAGGCCGCTCAGCAAGGAAGAAGCCACTACTACAAAACCTCCATAATAAAGCCAGACTACGGTTTGCAACTGCACATGGGGACAAAGATCGTACTTTCTGGAGAAATGTCGTCTGGTCTGATGAAACAAAAATAGAATTGTTTGGCTATAATGACCATCGTAATGTTTGGAGGAAAAAGGGGAGGCTTGCAAGCCGAAGAACACCATCCCAACTGTGAAGCACGGAGGTGGCAGTATCATGTTGTGTGGGTGCTTTGCTGTAGGAGGGACTGGTGCATTTCACAAAATAGATGGCATCATGAGGCAGGACAATTATGTGGATATATTGAAGCAACATCTCAAGTCATCAGTTGGGAAGTTAAACCTTGGTCGCAAATGGGTCTTCCAAATCGACATTGACCCCAAGCATACTTCCAAAGTTGTGGCAAAATGGCTTAAAGACAACAAAGTCAAGGTATTGGAGTGGCCATTCACAAAGCCCTGACCTCAATCCTATAGAAAAATTGTGGGCAGAACTGAAAAAGCGTGTGGGAGCAAGGAGGCCTACAAACCTGACTCAGTTACACCAGCTCTTTCAGGAGGAATGGACCAAAGTTTACCCAACATATTGTGGGAAGCTTGTGGAAGGCTAGCCGAAATGTTTGATCCAAGTTAAACAATTTAAAGGCAATGCTACCAAATACTAATTGAGTGTATGTAAACTTCTGACCCACTGGGAATGTGATGAAATGAATCAAATCTGAAATAAATCCTTCTCTCTACTATTATTCTGTTCTTAACTGACCTAAGACGGGGAATTTTTACTAGGATTAAATGTCAGGAATTGTGAAATCCTGAGTTTAAATGTAATTGGCTAAGGTGCATGTAAACTTCTGACTTCAACTGTAGAAATAACAAAATATGCTGAAAAGCTGCTGTGTTGTTCAATGTAACCAGGTATAAAATCCCGACCTACGGTTCGGTTTGCAATGCTCCCACATAGGGAAATGGAGAATGTCAGAAGAACCCTGTGGCCTTACGCTATTCGACGTGGGAAATGTGGGCACCCGAGATTCATCAAATCGTCTTGAAAGTGATCGATGCACATTCCTATTAGCTGAATCTGATGGCGAGTTGATAGCTGGGACATATTCACTACAAACTAAATGAAAGAAAATGGACAAACCGGGAGGAACTTCCTGAACTTGTCTAATAAGAAACCCTTTTTTGGTTGGGGGGTTCCAATTTTTTTTTGTTTTACAGTGTGCGATGATTAATATTTGTTGGCGTTTATTGCTCAATAGATGTTGTTTCTGTGCCAGTGCAGCTGATACACCACCTGAGGGGTCCAAGCGAGAGAAGGCAGGCACTCCAGAGAAGGTAAAAGACCAGGAGCAAGGGAGCAACCCAGCAGGAAGGGGGGAAGGTGTGAAGGAGGATGGTAAGGAGGGACCATCGGTGGAGGTGAAGGAGGAGCACAAAGACGTCAAACCCAGAAAGGAAAAGCTCATCTCCACGGAAACCGTTGGAAGCAACAAGCCCTCAGGGGAGAAATACTCTCCTAAAGTAAGTCTCTCTTTTTTTCTTTTCTCTCTCACTTGCTAGAAAAATCTCTGGAGATTTCTGTATTTTATGGCTCCTCAATCTTCTTTTTTTCTTTCGAGTTATTGTCCTGTTTTCCACTCTCGTCTTGTATGCCTTTTTTGTTTTCAAATTCGTCGTCTTTCACTGTATTGTGTGTCTAATAGCTCATTCGAGCTAGAGGTTGACTTGCTGTATGTAACAGTTTGCTGTTTATAAATGTCAGCCAGATGATTTCTTCTCCATCTCTTGTTTTCCTGCAGGAGCTGCTTGCTCTGCTGAAATGTGTGGAGGCGGACATCGCCAACTATGAAGTGTTTTTGAAGGAGGAGGTGGAGAAGAGGAAGAAATACAAGGTTAGAATAAATTCTAATCAAGTTCCTAAGTAGTGGGATGAATGAGTTTGGTCACAGAAATCCAAAGCTGTGTGTGTGTGTGTGTGTGTGTGTTAATGAAAATGTTCAACTGTGTTTTGACCAGATCGATGACCAGAGAAGGACCCATAATTATGACGAGTTCATCTGTACCTTCATATCCATGCTGGCCCAAGAAGGTACAGTCACCTCTCAACTCTTTCCCTTGGTAGAACTAAAGGTGGAATGTCATGCATGAACACATCCAGTCTTAGTCTCTCTCTGTTTATTAGCTAATCCCTGTTCTATATTTAACCTCCCTACTGTGTAGTCGGGGACCCACACTGCCTGAGAGTAGTCCACATAATGGTACACTCTCTCCACATCTTCCTCTCTGACAAGTGTTTTTAATATGATTTCCTGTAGAAAATGTGATAACATTTTACTAGATCATAGGCAATTTTACAGTAACCAATTTTACAAGTTCTCGCTCTCCTTCTGTCTCCAGGCATGTTGGCTAGTCTGGTCGAGCAGAACATCTCTGTGCGTCGTCGCCAGGGCGTGAGCATCGGCCGTCTACACAAACAGAGGAAACCAGACCGCAGGAAACGCTCGCGACCCTACAAGGCCAAGCGCCAGTGACCCCCAGGAAGTGTTTGCTCGGAATCACAGATCACCAATCGCAGCAGAGAAAATATAAAAAGCCTTGTTGCACTCATGACACTGTCCTGTGACGTCAGGGAGAAAAGGACTCATATTTCTGTATTTGTGTCAGTCTCTGACTTCCTCCAATGGACCATCTGTTGATTAGTTTAATCAGGTTTGCTTTACTGTAAGCAGAAGAGTAATTTTGTATGTTTGTGTTCCTGAGTGACACCTTATTCCCTAGTGCACTACTTTTGACCAGAGCCCTACATAGTGCAATACTTTTTTTATGGGCCCTGATCACATGCTGGGCACTATATAGAGAAATTGGGTGCCATTTGGGATGCACTCCTAGTCTCTCATGTAAAAGGACCTCTGTCTGTGCCATCACACTGTGTACTGGGTCATGTTCATTAGGCACGCGGCGGCAAACTTTATGAACGTTTTGCAAATGAAAATGAGTGTTTGAAACAGGGAGGAACTATCTGGAATTGCAGTCTGTTTTTCTTCCATTTGGTGCCTAATGAACACGTGTGACAACTTATTGTGATGGACACAGGAAGCTTCTGGGAAGTCTTAGAGTTGGTCGGATCATGTGATGTGACTCTTTCCTGTCAAGAAGGGCTGGTTTACTGCTATTTGCTTGCTTGTATTATGCTTTGGCAGTACCGTACTATGCGTCCCAAATAGCACCCTATTTCCTATTTAATGCACTACCTTTAGGTCTCTGATCAAAAGTAGTGCACTATATAGGGAATAAGGTGCAATTTGGGATATACTGTATCCCCTTTTGAGATCCTGTAAATGAATGGATGAGATCTACTCTTGTTTTTTTTATATACTTTTTTTATGTATCTTTAAATGATCTCTAAATGTAGATTCTAATGTTTGAGAGCATGAGATGTGTGTGTGTGTGTTGGGGAGTGTGTAAGCAGTTTGTATGTTTCTGTACATATGTATCTGTCAGCTCAGCATCAGTGGTAACAGAAGTGTTTAAAAAATAATAATAATCCTAGTCACATGAATACAATGAACTCTACAGAAGCACTATTGACCTCACTCACTTCTCATCATGCCATAGGTGGATGCACTGGGTCATATATTTGGTGCGATAAAAACATATCACATGGGCTTGGCTTTGACTGCGTTTATTCCATTACTTGCACAAAGAGACTTCCATCCTTTTGGCAGACTGAGTTTAGTCCGCGACCATCCTCTCTGATTTGAATAGTGTTACGAACGGTACCCGCCGAGGCGCGGAACGCAAACACCTTACTTATGCTTCGCGCCAATAGGAACTCCTCCACTTGGTGGGAATTGTAACATCCTTCATATAGCGAGTATCGTTACAAGATCTTTATATGTTGAGACACCGCTGGAGCTGGAGACTTTCCTAAGGAGGAATACCAATTTGTAAGTCGCTCTGGATAAGAGCGTCTGCTAAATGACTTAAATGTAATGTAATGTACCCTCTGGAGTCCAGAGGGCAGACGTAAGCGGGGGAGGCCCAAGACAACATGGGAGAGGAGAGTCGAGACTGCGCTCCAGCCACATCCGTAGAGCAGGGCGACGGTGAAGATGGCCAGAGACCGACAGAATCCAAGGGCCTTTACTGTGGCCCTGTGGCCCTGCCCCAGCCAGCACGACTGAGATGAGTGAGTGTTAAGAAAATGTCCAATCTGACGTTTTTTTTAGTTGCTGCCTATGTCCACGAGGTGTAGCAATGGTTCCAGGATGTGCTGCTGAACCCCCTTAGTCACAGTTATATCATCGGTCAGCAAGGCCTCTCGCCACATGGGTTCCTTCCAATGTCGTGCCACTTTGGAGACGTTTAGGCACGTTAATATATGCACCCAGAGAAAGTAATTGTTTCTCCATCCTCCCCCGTGTGTTTGCATCCAAAGCTGCAGTATCTCGGTGGGTGTACACAGAGTATCCAAAACATGAAGAACACCTGCTCTTTCCCTGACAGACTGATCAGGTGAAAGCGACGATCCTGAATTGATGTCACTTGTTAAATATACTTCAATCAGTTTAGATGAAGGGGAGGAGATAGGTTGAAGAAGGATTTTTAAGCCTTGAGACATGGGATTGTGTATGTGTGCCATTCAGAGGGTGAATGGGCAAGGCAAAAGATTTAAGTGCCTTTGAATGGGGTATGATAGTCCAGTGCCTTGCGAAAGTATTCGGCCCCCTTGAACTTTGCGACCTTTTTCCACATTGCAGGCTTCAAACATAAAGATATAAAACTATTTTTTTGTGAAGAATCAACAAGTGGGACACAATCATGAAGTGGAACGACATTTATTGGATATTTCAAACTTTTTTAACAAATCAAAAACTGAAAAATTGGGCGTGCAAAATTATTCAGCCCCTTTCAGTGCAGCAAACTCTCTCCAGAAGTTCAGTGAGGATCTCTGAATGATCCAATGTTGACCTAAATGACTAATGATGATAAATACAATCCACCTGTGTGTAATCAAGTCTCTGTATAAATGCACCTGCACTGTGATAGTCTCAGAGGTCCGTTAAAAGTGCAGAGAGCATCATGAAGAACAAGGAACACACCAGGCAGGTCCGGGATACTGTTGTGAAGAAGTTTAAAGCCGGATTTGGATACAAAAAGATTTCCCAAGCTTTAAACATCCCAAGGAGCACTGTGCAAGCGATAATATTGAAATGGAAGGAGTATCAGACCACTGCAAATCTACCAAGACCTGGCCACCCCTCTAAACTTTCAGCTCATACAAGGAGAAGACTGATCAGAGATGCAGCCAAGAGGCCCATGATCACTCTGGATGAACTGCAGAGATCTACAGCTGAGGTGGGAGACTCTGTCCATTGGACAACAATTAGTCGTATATTGCACAAATCTGGCTTTTATGGAAGAGTGGCAAGAAGAAAGCCATTTCTTGAAGATGTACATAAAAGGTGTTGTTTAAAGTTTGTCACAAGCCACCTGGGAGACACACCAAACATGTGGAAGAAGGTGCTCTGGTCAGATGAAACCAAAATTGAACTTTTTGGCAACAATGCAAAACGTTATGTTTGGCGTAAAAGCAACACAGCACATCACCCTGAACACACCATCCCCACTGTCAAACATGGTGGTGCAGCATCATGGTTTGGGCCTGCTTTTCTTCAGCAGGGTCAGGGAAGATGATTAAAATTGATGGAAAGATGGATGGAGCCAAATACAGGACCATTCTGGAAGAAAACCTGATGGAGTCAGGTTGAGACTGGGACGGAGATTTGTCTTCCAACAAGACAATGATCCAAAACATAAAGCAAAATCTACAATGGAATGGTTCAAAAATAAACATATCCAGGTGTTAGAATGGCCAAGTCAAAGTCCAGACATGAATCCAATCGAGAATCTTTGGAAAGAACTGAAAACTGCTGTTCACAAATGCTCTCCATCCAACCTCACTGAGCTCGAGCTGTTTTGCAAGGAGGAATGGGAATAAAATGTCAGTCTCTCGATGTGCAAAACTGATAGAGACATACCCCAAGCGACTTACAGCTGTAATCGCAGCAAAAGGTGGCGCTACAAAGTATTAACTTAAGGTGGCTGAATCATTTTGCACGCCCAATTTTTCAGTTTTTGATTTGTTAAAAAAGTTTGAAATATCCAATAAATGTCGTTCCACTTCATGATTGTGTCCCACTTGTTGTTGATTCTTCACAAAAAAATACAGTTTTATATCTTTATGTTTGAAGCCTGAAATGTGGCAAAAGGTCGCAAAGTTCAAGGGGGCCGACTACTTTCGCAAGGCACTGTATGTGCCAGGCGCACCGGTTTGTGTCAAGAACTGCAACACTTCTGGGATTTTCATGCTCAACAGTTTCCTGTGTGTATCAAGAATGGTCCACCACCCAAAGGACATCCAGCCAACTTGACACAACTGTGGGAAGCATTGGAGTGCAACTCAATATTAGGAAGGGGTTCCTAATGTTTGATATACTCAGTGTATGTGTGTGCTTGTATGTTGGTGGGTTAATCAAGATCTCTAACCATGTTTTGACCAGATCGAAGACCAGAGGAGGACCCATAATTATGACCAGTTCATATTCACCTTCATATCCGTGCTGGCAGAAGAAAGTAAGGCCATCTCTCACCCACATATCCAGTCTTCTATGAGGTGTGCCCTAAATATAGGCTAAAACCTTGGTACCTTACATGCTCGACACCAACAAGTCAACAATTCTGCCTATGGACATATTCATGAGCTCTATATATTGCAGGAGATCGACCATTGAGCAGTGTACACCTAGCATTATACATAGACCTACAACCAGGAAGCCATAACCCAAGCTAGCCTCAATCTTAGCTTTGGTCAAGTCAGCACAACTCAACATTATGGATTAAAAAATCCACTCCGATTTGTTATTTTAAAAAAATTTTTAGGGCCAAAGTGTCATTCTGAATGTGGAGTGTATGTATTAAATAGGGCTTGTTCCGGTGTACTGGTTTCACCTGCTAATCTTCCTTAACCCAATGGCATTGTCACACCACCATGATAGAGCTGGCCATGCACCTTGAAGATGTAGTGCTCTATGTAGGGAATAGGGTGCCATTTGGGACACAGGTTCACTCTGAGCCAACAGTGCACTGACATGACTACATTGTAGTTGGCCTTTTCTTTTTCATTATTTTAGGCAGGAAATGAATCGCTTATGCTAACCCCAATGTTAACTTTCATGCCTTTCCCTAAATCTAACCTTAACCTCACTGAAACTATACCTCATTTTAACGTTAACCTAAGTCTGGACCATATGCCTGTTTTCATTCTGCCCGTTGATTTCATTCTGCCACTGCGCTGCGTCTCTCCAACACCCTGGAGAGGCGCGCAGGGCATAGACAAGCTAAATATTTTGCACCCCTGCCTTTGGCAAACTGGGCACTGCTTATCATGAGGCACTCACCTAAATAGCCCTTATGCCACTGGGTGAGAGAAGTTATCATTGTTTATGGGCAGAATAATGTGAAGTTTTATGTGTTGTTGGTGGTGTGTCTTTGTCAGTTTAGCTCAGAAAATGCTGCCCTCTTCAAACTGCCGCTCTAGGCCGCTGCCTAATGGACTGGCCGACACTGCTCTACATGATTATTATTTAACTCCTCTATCATTAGTTTTAATTTAAGGTCAGGGTTAGCAGTGTGGTTAAGTTTAAAATCCAACTTTAACAAGATATATATATATATTTTAAATAGGCAGGGTTTATAACTTTGTGGCTATTGAAGCTGGTGACAACCGGGTTTTTCGCAGGAGTGTGAATGAATGAGAGTGGTGCTGAGGGGAGAGATTGTAGATAGCCTTATCAATGGTGGAGTAGCCTTAGCTGCGGAGGAAATGACATCCGCTGGGTCCTGCAGAGCACAGCACCTGGAGCTGATCAATAGTTAACTGATCAATAGTCACAGAAAACCATGGCCAGAAAGGACAGACCGGGGGACTGGAAGGGAGGGAACAGGGCAGCTGGCTGACACCCAAATAGCACCCTATTCTCTATACAGTATACTACTTTTGATCAGAGCCCTGTGGGCCCTGGTTAAAAGCAGTGCACTAAATAGGGAATAAGGGTGCCATTTTGGATGCATGATCTGTCTAGTGCCCTTTGAGAATGTAGCCTTTTAACGAGGAAGAGACCGTGCAGGCGTCATAGAAGATTTGGTTTATTCTATTTAGTTGTCGTTATTTTCAATCCATCTCAGCGCTTTAATGCATAACAGGTTGCACAACCTGGAGAGCACCACTGTAATTGGTCCACTGTTCGGGAGACACGCCTCTCCGTGGAGCATAGTAGGCCTATTAACAAACACTACGCCTACGTAACATGCAGTGAACAATGGAGATGAATGACAGTTTCCTGTTAAAATTGCTTCTATATTGGAAAATGTCATGTTTTTCATAGCGTTTCAAGTTTCTTGGCAGGGGACACAAACGAGGACTTAAGGGCACGCGCCCGTACGCGCTCACTCCCTTTTGCGTCAGCGCGCGTCCTCTGTCTTTCCGCCAGTGCGCGTGCTCCGTGCAGGAAACAGAATTGTAGGTGATGATGGCGGAAGGGGAGCAGCGTTGAGTTTCCTCTGAGTTTTTTATTCTAACTGTAGAACCCTCTACAACTTCGTTTCTCTCCTCCGAATCATCTTCTGAGACGATGGGGAACGAAGGCAGCATCGAGGGTGAGGGCCAACCGGGGCAGCCCGGCTCCGCTGTTCCTTCCCCAGGGGCTCCGACTTCCATTTCAGCACCAGCAGGCTCTGGACAGCTCATCAAGCCCAGCAATGGTGCGCCAACGGGAGGGACGGGGGCCGGACCCGGCCCGGGGATTAACAGGTACTATCTGGGACAGTTCTCTGCAGAACCGTGACAATAAAACAACAGTGTTTCTGTTTCCAGGATATTTATTTATCGTGATGCATGTCATGTAGCGTAGCCTTTAGTGGACGATCAGCTATAGCCTATAGTGGCCGTTTGTCAGAGTGTGGAGAAAATAGGCTACAGCTGGTGTTTTTAATTATTTATTTACAATATCGTTGTCAACACATATTGTCCATATAGGCTCGGTTATTCCTAGTTTTGCAATGTAGCCATTTGTTGAATCGGTTACTTGTACAAATGTGATGCAACAGCCATGCATAAATGGCTAAAACATCACGTTAACGGGCGGGTGAGCTAAAGTAAGTCAGTCGGCTACTGTATAAGCTATAAAGAGAAGGTAGACATTTTAAATCGTGAATGGTCACAGCTCTATACTGTATAATTATAGCGTGCGTAAGCATATTGTAGCCACCAAATTGAACATTTTCATTGAAGATTCCACGCCCGCTCTTGCACGGTGTGCGTGAGATTGGGATATCAGATTGTAGCTATACTAGAGGGGCCATCTCTTTACGATGAAGCGAAACACCACGTTCATACTTGTTACATTCTCTTTTGGTGATCTCTAAAATGTAGCCCTTTTAGTAGATAAACGATTCCATTGCTTTTTACACTTTGATTCCACGATGGGCGTGACGTGTGAGGAAAAGCAGCTGCAGTGACTGTAGTGGTCTTTTCACGTGACGTAGATTCAGAGAAAGATCAACCGTTTTTTTCTCGTCAATTGACCACAACACCTGCTAAAAAGCGGCCTAAAAGGCGACCGTTAGAGTCTTAGCAGAAAATACAATCATCACTTCTTCAATAGAGAATATTCCAATAGAAAAAGAAAAAACGATAGATTAGTAACATACTGTACTTTAGAGACGGGGTGATGGGCTGAAAGCATATTGAGTCAACGTGTTTCCATGTTTCCAACTCTTGAATCATTTGTATCGCCACACCTTTTAAATTGTCGGTTGCTGTTGGAGCACCATGACGTAAATAAAACATAAATATTTTCCCACGTATGAGACAGTAAAATGGACTGTGCAAAGTAACGTTTGCATGCTACCTTCCTGATTAATGTTACATCAACGCCGAATCGAGTGAATCATATGCCTCACGCGAAGAAGAAAAGTCGCATTCCCTCCCCATATGGTCTTTTGTCAATTGTATAATGTAGCCCAGCCTACTGTGTGTTTACTATTAATATTCATTTGCTACTCATTATTCATTTGTAACACACCGTCTTCAGCTGAGCATCCTGTGTGTGTAGATAACTGTCAGGCTGATGGTCTCTAACATCATTGTGACTGGATGACACAAGCTGAAGACCAGAATACCATCAGCAGATAGCGCTGCCTGTAGTATGTACAGTATATAGGCTTATTTTGCATGTATGTAAGCCTTGTCTGAGACAGAACGCATTGGCTAGTGAAGGCCACCTCCTCCAACCCTCCAAAATAATATACGTATATACCGTGCATTCAGACCCCTTCACCTTTTCAACATTTTGTTACATTACAGCTTTATTCTAAAATGGATAAAAATAAATAAGCAATCCTCATCAATCTACACCCAATGCCCCATAATGACAATGCTAAACAAATCTGATATCACAAAAAACTGATATCACCAACTGAGCAATCGGGGGGAAAGGGCCTTGGTCAGTGAGGTGACCAAGAACCCGATGGTCACTCTGACAGAGCTCCAGAGTTCCTCTGTGGAGATGGGAGGACCTTCCAGAAGGACAACCATCTCTGCAGCACTCCACCAATCAGGCCTTTATGGTGGAGTGGGCAGGCGGAAGCCACTTCTCAGTAAAAGGCACATGACAGCCCACTTTCTTTAGGTGCCACAAGGAACCTAAAGGACTCTGACCATGAGAAACAAGATTCTCTGGTCTGATGAAACCAAGATTGAACTCTTTGGCCTGAATGCCAAGTGTCAAGTCTGGAGTAAACCTGGAACCATACCTACGGCGAAGCATGGTGGTGGCAGCATCATGCTGTGGGGATGTTTTTCAGTGGCAGGGACTGTGAGACTAGTCAGGATCAAGGGAAAGATGAACAGAGCAAAGTGCAGAGAGATCCTTGGTGAAAATATGCTCCAGAGCACTCAGGACCTCAGACTGGGTTGAAGGTTCACCTTCCAACAGTACAATGACCCTAAGCACACAGCCAAGACAACGCAGGAGAGGCTTCGGGACAGGTCTCTGAATGTTCTTGAGTGGCCCAGCCAGAGTCCGGACTTGAACCCGATCGAAGATCTCCGTATACATTTGCAAAAATGTCTAAAAATCTGTTTTCACTTTTTCATTACGGGGTATTGTGTGTAGATTAATGAGGATTTTTTTTGTTATTTTATATATTTTAGAATAAGGCTGTAACGTAACAAAATGTGGAAAAAGTCAAGGGGTCTGAATACTTTCTGAATGCACTGTATATACAGTACCAGTCAAAAGTTTGGACACACCTACTCATTGAAGTGTTTTTCTTTATTTGTACTATTTTCTACATTGTAGAATAATAGTGAAGACATCAAAACAATTAAATAATACATGGAATCATGTAGTAACTTAAAAAGTGTTATACAAATCCATATGTATTTTTAGATTCTTCAAAGTAGCCACCCTTTGCCTTGATGACAGCTTTGCACTCGCTTGGCATTCTCTCAACTATCTTCACCTGGAATGCTTTTCCAACCATTTTGAAGGAGTTCCCAAATATGCTGAGCACTTGTTGGCTGCTTTTTCTTCACTCTGTGGTCCAACTCATCCCAAATCATCTCAATTGGGTTGAGGTCAGGTGATTGTGGAGGCCTGTTCATCTGATGCAGCACTCCATCCCTCTCCTTCTTTGTCAAATAGCCCTTACACAGCCTGGATGTGTGTTGGGTCATTGTCCTGTTGAAAAACAAATGATAGTCCCACTAAGCGCACACCAGATTGGATGGTGTATCCCTGCAGAATGCTGTGGTAGCCATGCTGGTTATGTGTGCCTTGAGTTCTAAATAAATCCCAGACAGTGTCATCAGCAAAGCACCACCACACATCCTCCTCCTCCATGCTTCACGGTTGGAACTACACATGCAGAGATCATCCGTTCATCTAAGAACAGGAGGTCGGAACCAAAAATCGCACATTTGGAATCATTAGACCAAAGGACAGATTTCCACAGGTTTAATGTCCATTGCAAGTGTTTCTTGGCCCAAGCAAGTCTCTTCTTCTTATTGGCGTCCTTTAGTAGTGGTTTCTTTGCATCAGTTTGATCATGAAGGCCTAATTCACACAGTTTCTTCTGGATAGTTTATGTTGAGATGTATCTGTTACTTCAACTCTGTGAAGCATTTATTTGGGCTGCAATCTGAGGTGCAGTTAACTCTAATGAACTTATCCTCTGCAGCAGAGGTAACTCTGGGTCTTTCTTTCCTGTAGCAGTCCTCATGAGAGCAAGTTTCATCATAACGCTTGATGGTTTTTGCGACTGCACTTGAAGAAAACACTTGGTCTTTTACCAAATAGGGCTATCTTCTGTATATCACCTCTACCTTGTCACAACACAACTGATTGGCTCAAACGCATTAAGAAGGAAATACATTCCACAAATTAACTTTTAACAAGGCATACCTGTTAATTGAAATGCATTCCAGGTGAATACCCCATGAAGCTGGTTGAGAGAATGCCAAGAGTGTGCAAAACTGTCATCAAGGCAAAGGGTGGCTACTTTGAAGAATCTCAAATAAAAAATATATTTGTTTAATACCTTTTTGGTTACTACATGATTCCATATGTGTTATTTCATAGTTGTTATGTCTTCACATTATTCTACAACGTAGAAAAGATTTAAAAATAAAGAAAAACCCTTGAATGAGTAGGCATGTCCAAACTTTTGACTCGTACTGTGTATATATATATATATGTGTGTGTGTGTGTGTGTGTGTGGACACCACTTCAAATGAGTGGATTCGGCTATTTCAGCCACACCCATTGCTGACAGGTTTATTAAATAGAGCACATTTCCACACGTTGGCAGTAGAATGGCCTTACTGAAGAGCTCAGTGACTTTCAATGTAGCACCGTTGTAGGATGCCACCTTTCCAGTTCTTAAAATGGTTGTTATTTTGAAGTGGAAATTTCTAGGAGCAACAACGGCTCAGCAGCGAAGTGGTAGCCCACACAAGTTCACAGAACGGGACCAGCGAGTGCTGAAGCGCGTAGCACGTAAAAATCATCTGTCCGTTGCAACACTCCCTACCAAACTGCCTCTGGAAGCAACCTGTTCGTCGGGAGATTCATGAAATGGGTTTCAATGTCTGAGCATTGAAACCCGCCTTTGGAATCTGGAGCAGTGGAAACGCGTTCTCTGGAGTGATGCTTCACTATCTGGCAGTCCGACGGACAAATCTGGGTTGGACAGATGCCAGGAGAACGCTACCTGCCCCAATGCATAGTGCCAACTCTAAAGTTTGGTGGAGGAGGAATAATGGTTGGGGGTGTTTTTCATGGTTTGGGTTAGGCCCCTTAGTGCCAGTTAAGGGAAATCTTAACGCTACAGCATAAACTTACATTTTAGACGATTCTGTGCTTCCAGCTTTGTGGAAGCAATTTGGGGAAGGCCCTTTCCTGTTTCAGCATGACAATGCCCCCGTGCACGAACCGAGGTCCATACAGAAAGGGTTTGTACAGATCAGTGTGGAAGAACTTGACTGGCCTGCACAGAGCTCTGACTTCAACCCCATCAAACACCTTTGGGATGAATTAAAACACAGACTGCGAGCCAGGCCTAATCACCCAACATCAGTGCCCGACCTCACTAATGCTCTTGTAGCTGAATGGAAGCAAATTCCCGCAGCAATTGTCCAACATCTAGTGGAAAGCCTTCCCAGAAGAGTGGAGGCTGTTATAGCAGCAACAGGGACCAACTCCCTATTAATGCCCATGATTTTGAAGTGAGATGTTCGGTGAGCAGGTGTCCACATACTTTTAGTCACAGTTGTCTGTAAATATATATAATTTATATATGTGATTTTGGGGGAAACAAACAGCTAACTTTCTACAACTCTACACATTTTGCTATGTGGCAAAGAGAAAAATGTGCTGTTGTATAGCTAACTAGCTAGCTAGCCATGCTATTCTACACGCTTTGCCATCAGGCTGAGCGAAAATCTTGCTGTTTGAAAGCTAATTTCCTGCATTTCTACACATATTGCCAATGGGCAGAGAGAAACATTTTCAGTTGTATAGCTAATTTCATGCTATTCTAAACATTTTGCGACAAGGCTGAGAATTCTGATTTTTACAGCAAATTTCCTGGTGTTCTACACATCTTGCCATGAGGCTACAATATATTTTTTTTGCAAAGGCTTATGACATCTGGGGGTGGGGGGACCTCCAGGGTATCCCCCCCCCAAAACAATCCTATGGGCCCCTTTCTTTCAGTGAAGTACACCCTCTGGATCACAGGAGGCTAGTCCAGGCGGTATGTCTGCCTATTTTTGCATGTGCAGTAGGTGAATTCTGTGAACGTCAATTCAGATTCCTCCTCGCATATCGGTGAATTTCTGTCTCTCTGGGTGGTGCCACATGTACATCACAAATCACCCAGCCTGTGACAACCACAGATGGGTTCGACGGTTGGTGCTGTTCGCTCTGCAGTTTCCGTGGCTATGTTTTATGGTGATATCTCAGCCGATAGCCCATGGCAAATCAATCGGTGTGAGACTGCCACATATATGTGTGTAGCCGTCTCTCTGGAGAGGGAGAAAGGAGAGGGGTAGGGAGAGAGGGCGAGAGAGATAGAAACCCATTACCATGTTTCATTAAAAAAAACAGTAGGTGGTTTTAAAGGCTCATTGCTATCTTCGTCTCACATTCCCGACAAAACTGCCTAACAGAGGTGAGACCTAAATCCACGTCCCATACAGCCCCCTATTCCCTATATAGTGCACTACTTTTGACCAGGGCCCATAGAGAATAGAGGGAATAGGGTGCCATTTGGGATGCAAACTGTGTGTGTGTGTGTGGTGACTTGAGCCACTGAACTTGATTGGCAACGTTTTCACACCTAGGTCTTCATCAGACGTGATGAGGGTGGAAAATGCCAATGAAGCACATGGGAACATAGATTGCACTATGCAGAGTGTATTTTTTAATTTAGCTGAACATCTGGTAATGTTAAGCAGTAGTCGTAGAAATGGCCTAGAAAAAAACAGAGGTCTATGATGAACCCAAGCACTCCAAGCTGTAGCTGCCAGACAACCACATGTCTCTAGGCTTACTCAGATACCCCTCCACAAGGCCCATGGGAGTAGCTGTTGCTAATCAGCATTTGTATCCGTTGCATCCCAAATGGTGCCCCAATTCCCTATGTAGTGCACTACTTTTGACCAGGGTCCCACAGGGAATAGGGTTCCATTTGCGACTCATACGTTGCCTAATGGATCAGACACCCGGTCACGTGATTGTCCTTTCAATCATGGCTGCTTGGTTGGTTCGTCATTGATCCGCAGTATGCAATCAGACAGATTTGATGATGACCGTTGAGGATTATTTGCATCCCAAATGGTGCACTACTTTTGACCAGGGCCCATCTAATTATTCTGAGTTGGTTTGTGTTAAAGACCTATGTCTGAAATGGCACCCTATTTCTACTATGGTGCACTGCACTGCTATGGACCCATGTCAAAAGCAGGCCACTATATAGAGTCTAGGGTCCCATTTCGGATTTCCACAGGAATATCCCTGCCATTTGTGCATCCACAGAGGGTCAAGGGTCAGCTTGGAATGTGCAGACAGGCACAGAATATGTCCCAAATGGCACCCTGTGCCCTATATAGTGCACTACTTTTGACCAGAGCCCTATGGTCCTTGGTCGAAAGTAGTGTACTAAATATGGAATAGGGTACCGCGGACCCCATCATAGTCCTGTAGTCATTCTGCAATATTTTTCATTGCACTGCCACCTAGGTGATAGAAAAGCTTGGGGAAATGGCTCCCTCCCTGAAATCTTGGCCACATCGTTGCCTTGGATCAAGATCTATATCAGATATTGCAGATATTGACATGTTTTGGAATAATGGCATATTCAAAATATTATAATCAAATAATGGCATATTTTCACAATGGCTCCCAAACCCCAGACGTGGCCAAGACCAGGCGATTCATTCATCATGATGCATCCCAAATGGCCCCCTATTCCCTATTTCTTGTGCACTACTTTTGACCAGGGCCCAATGGCCCCCTATTCCTATATAGTGGCACTACTTTTGACGAGAGCTCAATGGTCCTATAAAGGGAACAGGGGGCCATTTGTGATAAACACACAAGCTCTTCCCTACTGTGATTTATCCTTTGTAATGTTTCACCTTGTCTCTGAATGATCCATGGTGTTGTTCCCACAGTAAAAAGAGCATCAGTGGTTGACTTGATCAAGCTGATAGTGATGATAGGTGGTTGTTGTATCATAAATGCTTATGTATGTACTCCCAGTTTACTGCCATGGAATCTCACAAACGTACAGTACACGGATATTTGGAACTGAGAGCCTTCACAATACTGAACATGTTGTGCACACATATTACGTTCACAGTACGTTCACATGGAGACCTTCACTCTTACGTTCCTACTTATCCCTCTTCCTCGTGCACACACACACACACACACACACACACACACACACACACACACACACACACACACACACACACACACACACACACACACACACACACACACACACACACACACACACACACACACACACACACACATTTGAGTAGGAATGTCATGCAGTGTCTGAGTGTCTTTGTTAAACACACACACACACACACACACACACACACACACACACACACACACACACACACACACACACACACACACACACACACACACACACACACACACACACACACACACACACACACACACACACACACACACACACACACACACACACACACACACACACACACAGACAGAGAGAGACAATCTAATTCTCACTCTCAGCTGGCTAGTCATTTCCCTTCCAGTAGAAGACAGAGGGGGATGATGTAAATCTATGTACAAACTAAGAAACTCTCTGAGATTTTCTCCAGACTATTACCTCTATCTGGAGAAAGATGGGAGGGAGTCAGCGAAACCCGGTCTGCTTCTCCAACAGCACACTATTCCCTATATAGTGCACTACTTTCAGGACCTATGAGTCAAAAGGAGTGCACTATAAAGGGGAATAGGGTTACATTTGAGAGACACCCCAGCACCATCTCCTGCTGCTGAAATGTTGAGTTCCCTGCCACTGACCATGTTCATTGCCTGTCCATTTATTTCAATATATATATTGAATATATATATACTGTGTATAGATTGGAATAATTCACTGCTAAAAGGTCCCCCATGAAGCGCCATTAGTGAGCACAGCCCTGTGTTGGTTCTGAGGAGGTCAGCGCCGTCGGTCTCTTCACGGAGGAGCTCTGTGTGCTGAGTACAGCAGCTGTGGTTGTACCTTCGACAGTGTCTGAAATAGCTGTCCGTGCCTGGAATTGTGCCTTGGCCTAATTTTCCCATGTGGCTCAGTTGGTAGAGCGTGGCGCCTGGATCGTGGGTTCGATTCCCGCTGGGGCCACCCATACAAAAAAAAAACGTATGCACGCACGATTGTAAAGTGCTTTGAATAAAGGTTTCTGCTAAATGGCCTATATGATTCTAGTACTGTCTGCCTTGAAAATGTGCAGTGAGGGGAGAGGCCTCCGTACTGAGAGGATACACTGCATGCTGTGGATTCATTTGCAATGGCTGAGAACATAGATATCTGTCTGTACTCAGAATGTTGTGTTCTATAGTAGCCTTCACTGAATGTAATTGCTGTCCACACTGTACATCGGTAGGCCGACTGCAGATGCGTTGTTGAGCTGTGTAGGTAAGCTCGTCTCTGACATTGGTATTTGGCACTGTGGTTCGGAGCCTAGCTCTCTCGCTCCAACCGCACACCAACAAAAGGCTCTGCTTCCTACTCACTTCCACTGGCACCAGACTCAGAGCGACGCTTATCGGAGAGGAGAGTTGCACCAAGCGTTTATGCTTTTCACTCTGGGATAAAGCAAACCACCTGCCTTTCCTCTTATTGCTTAATAACAACAGATGCAAAATCCCAAGGTGCTTTGCTTTCAACAGAGTGCTGTCCACTGGTGGATGAAAGCGTCTGAAGAGGTTGTTTTGAAGAGGTGGATGAGCGTATGGATGAGCATAGAGCGCTGCTATCCCACTCGTGGCTTCCTGCCGTTTGGTTTAATGCCTGGTGTGTGTGTGTGTGTGTGTGCGTTTGGGATTGTTTATCTATCGCCTGAGGTTTGGGCTTTGTTTGTTTAACGCCTGAGGCTTGGGCTTTGTCAGGACCACAGGGGATTCCACTCTACAAGCCTTCATTAGCAGAAACGATAGGTTTTGAACCCAAATAAAAAACATTTTAGTTGCCACCAAACATATAATTTTTAATAGTGCTTCATTTGACCCCTTTCCAAACTAGTTGCAGTTGTTAGTAATAAAAGTTGTGAACGATGGAATGGAGAAATGCAATCGTTTTCAACCCGGGAGCCGAGCTCAGCTCCTTTTCATTCGGCTCATTATTACGGATCCTATTGGCACACCGCCAGGAAGACTTTTGTCGAGGAGACTTCTTGTCAAGCCTTTTCTAGTGCTAGTGTTTCTGTGAGCAGGTCTTAGGTGAACAGAACGGTTCCTAGAGAGAGAGTGAGAGCGGAACAACGGGTGAGTTGAGCGCTGCTTCACAACATGCTGCTCTGCTCCACTCTGCTCAGCCCGTCTTCAGTGACTCACTGTCACAAACAGTTCTATTTTTATTCTCCTCTTCTCTCATTTCCATCTCCTTCTCCCGCCCTTGGAAGTGGTGTGCTGCCGAACAGAGTCTTGACTACTGAAGGAGGCTCCTGGACTTTGAAGAAGACGTGCGCATCGAAACAAAGGCCTGCGTATCGTGGCTTGTTCTCACAGGGAAGCAGTAAGCTAGGACTTCTGTTTGAATTGCTGTAGCCACTCCGTGGGCGGGTGTCTGCGGGGCAGAGAGGGCAGATTGGGGAAGAGAAAAAGAGACAAGAGGGGAAGTTGTTAGTGCTGCTAAGGTCTGATTTAAACCACCTTCTCCTCTCGTCTTTTCTTCTTAACGGCGTTAAGTCCACAGAGACAAGTCACCGGAAAGGCATTTTCCATACCCAAGACTCAATCTTATCTAAACCTCTCATAGGCTGCAGACACCAGCACATTTATTCCATATAGACTCAACACAAACCACTACTTGAATTACATGTATGCATGCTTGGTTCAGTACTCAGCGGACCGGCGGGGTTGGCGAGGTGTGTGTGTGTGATGGAGAGGGCGAGTGTTTTGTCCGGTTGCCTACTTCTTCCTTCCATCTCCAGAGCTACTATGCTGTAGGGGAAACTGAGGCTGTGCCTCAAATGGCACCCTATTCCCTATTTGGTGCACTATTTATGACCTGGGCTCTGGTCAAAAGTAGTGCACTATATAGGGAATAGGGTGCCATGTGAGACTCAGCCTGTCTTTTCCACTGCCAGGGGGTCAGAAGGCTGAAAACTGTGGGCGAGGAAGAGGAAGCAGTGAAGCAGAAAGGGGGAAAAAAAAACATTCACCGCTATTTGAAGGAGCCAAACTCTGTTCTCCTCTTGTCTCACCAGGAGAAAACAGACCATTTCTCCAGCTCACACAGTCTTTCATTTTTCGTGCCCATATTGGTATTGGCCAAAGCAAATTGGCAACTTGCAAACCCTTTCATTCAGGATTCATGACCAAATAAATAGATATGTTTAAATGTTGTTACTTGTGATATTCAAAATCATTGCTCCCTGTTTAACACTTTAAGAGGTTTCAGTTCAATTTTTGACCCCCAAAAGGCCTGTTTTTCTGAGGTGTAACCTAACATCCTCTAACGAGAGTCTAACGTGTGTCTGTCCTCCACAGCATCTCTGGAAAACTCCCCCAGACAGACCCTGGGTCCGGGCCCAAGGCGGGGGTCCAGACTGGGCCTGGGACGGGGGACCGCCTGGCCTCCCAGAGGGAGCAGCAGGGTCAGAGCCACGTCGCCCGCAAGAACCTCCAGGTGGACGTGGGTAGTAGCAGGACAGGACGGTCCCCATCGGTGTCCCCCGCCGTCACCCCCACCTCACCCTACTCCGTGCCCCAGATCGCCCCCATGCCCAGCAGCAAGCTGTGCCCCGTCTGTAAGACGGCCGACCTGACGGGCACCACGGAGGACAACCAGCCAAACTGCAGCACCTGCACCCAGTGCCGATCCACGGTGTGCAACCAGTGTGGCTTCAACCCCAACCCACACCTCACCGAGGTAGTACCTGCTTCTGATCGGCCTTGTGGAACTGTTAGGGGGGGAATATATATATATATATATATATATATATATATATATATATATATATATATATTTTTTTTTTTTTTTGAAAGTTATAGACCTGTTTAACAATTATACAAGATATTGTTTGTGTATCATCATGGTGGTCCGTGGTCCGGTTTAGAGAATGTGGTCCGGTTTATAGAATGTGGTCCGGTTTAGAGAATGTGGTCCTGTTTATAGAATGTGGTCCGGTTTGGAGAATGTGGTCTGGTTTTTAGAGAATGTGGTCTGGTTTAG
The DNA here is from genome assembly GCF_021184085.1 of Oncorhynchus gorbuscha. Taxonomy (NCBI): domain Eukaryota; kingdom Metazoa; phylum Chordata; class Actinopteri; order Salmoniformes; family Salmonidae; genus Oncorhynchus; species Oncorhynchus gorbuscha. Next base: position 22,719,669 of record NC_060190.1, on the reverse strand, counting down.
AGAATGTGGTCCTTTAGTTTTTGGATAGAATGTGGTCTGGTTTAGAGAATGTGGTCTGGTTTAGAGAATGTGGTCCGGTTTAGAGAATGTGGTCCGGTTTGGAGAATGTGGTCTGGTTTGGAGAATGTGGTCTGGTTTAGAGAATGTGGTCTGGTTTAGAGAATGTGGTCCGGTTTAGAGAATGTGGTCCTGTTTAGAGAATGTGGTCCTGTTTATAGAATGTGGTCTGGTTTAGAGAATGTGGTCCGGTTTAGAGAATGTGGTCCTGTTTATATAATGTGGTCCGGTTTGGAGAATGTGGTCTGGTTTAGAGAATGTGGTCTGGTTTAGAGACGGTAGTCCGGTTTAGAGAATGTGGTTCTGTTTATAGAATGTGGTCCGGTTTGGAGAATGTGGTCTGGTTTAGAGAATGTGGTTCTGTTTATAGAATGTGGTCCGGTTTGGAGAATGTGGTCTGGTTTAGAGAATGTGGTCTGGTTTAGAGACGGTAGTCCCGTTTAGAGAATGTGGTTCTGTTTATAGAATGTGGTCCGGTTTGGAGAATGTGGTCTGGTTTAGAGAATGTGGTCTGGTTTAGAGAATGTGGTCCTGTTTATAGAATGTGGTCTGGTTTAGAGAATGTGGTCTGGTTTAGAGAATGTGGTCCTGTTTATAGAATGTGGTCCGGTTTGGAGAATGTGGTCTGGTTTAGAGAATGTGGTCTGGTTTAGAGAATGTGGTCCGGTTTAGAGAATGTGGTCCTGTTTATATAATGTGGTCCGGTTTGGAGAATGTGGTCTGGTTTAGAGACGGTAGTCCGGTTTAGAGAATGTGGTTCTGTTTATAGAATGTGGTCCGGTTTGGAGAATGTGGTCTGGTTTAGAGAATGTGGTTCTGTTTATAGAATGTGGTCCGGTTTGGAGAATGTGGTCTGGTTTAGAGAATGTGGTCTGGTTTAGAGACGGTAGTCCCGTTTAGAGAATGTGGTTCTGTTTATAGAATGTGGTCCGGTTTGGAGAATGTGGTCTGGTTTAGAGAATGTGGTCTGGTTTAGAGAATGTGGTCCTGTTTATAGAATGTGGTCTGGTTTAGAGAATGTGGTCTGGTTTAGAGAATGTGGTCCTGTTTATAGAATGTGGTCCGGTTTGGAGAATGTGGTCTGGTTTATAGAATGTGGTCTGGTTTAGAGAATGTGGTCCGGTTTAGAGAATGTGGTCCTGTTTATATAATGTGGTCCGGTTTGGAGAATGTGGTCTGGTTTAGAGAATGTGGTCTGGTTTAGAGAATGTAGTCTGGTTTAGAGATGGTGGTCTGGTTTAGAGAATGTGGTCTGGTTTAGAGAATGTGGTCTGGTTTAGAGAATGTGGTCTGGTTTAGGTACGGTGGTCTGGTTTAGAGACGGTGGTCTGGTTTAGAGACGGTGGTCTGGTTTAGAGACGGTGGTCTGGTTTAGAGAATGTGGTCTGGTTTAGAGACGGTGGTCTGGTTTAGAGACGGTGGTCTGGTTTAGAGACGGTGGTCTGGTTTAGAGAATGTGGTCTGGTTTAGAGACGGTGGTCTGGTTTAGAGACGGTGGTCTGGTTTAGAGACGGTGGTCCAGGTTATAACAGTCATTTGGTCAGGTTGGTTGGTTTCATAGAGTCCGTGAGTCAGGAAGTCAGTGTCTGCATCCAAAATGGCACCCTATTCCCTAACTAGTGCCTAGAGCCCTATGGGCAATTCAGTGAGTCAGTGTTCCAGAGAGAAGATAATGCAGGTGGGGTGATGGTGATGAATCCTCCAGTGGCGAGGACCAAGGCCTGTTGGCCAGGTAAGGTCCAAGGTAAATAACGCACAGTAAGGTAATTAATCCTGGGACTGAGACTGGCCATCCACTGGGCTCTGACCCAGGACCAGCTCCAACCACACTACTCACTAGCCCTCTGGAGATGCAGCAATGTGTCTGTGACTGAATGGGAGAGAGAGAGGGAGAGGGAGAGGGAGAGGGAGAGGGAGAGAACTGTACTGTATATGAGATGAACATATATTGGAGTGAGTGTGTGCAGATAAGAGTGGACAAGAGATAGAGATGAGATGCCCCAGGCTTGAAATGGGAAAGATAGGAGAGAATGGGAGGATACATGAGGAGGGGAGGAGAGAATAAGACAGAGGAGAGAATGGGAGGAGAGGAGTAGAGATGGGGTTCAGAGAGGGGAAGAAAGAGTGAAATCGAACAGAATTAGATGGGGAGAGAGAGAGGGAGAGAGAGCAATAGATAAAGACATAGGATATGAGAGAGAGAGAGAGAGAGAGAGAGAGAGAGAGAGAGAGAGAGAGAGAGAGAGAGAGAGAGAGAGAGAGAGAGAGAGAGAGAGAGAGAGAAAGAGATAGACAGAGAGGGGAAGAAGAGAGAGAGAAATAGATAGACAGAGAGGGTAAGAGAGAGAGCGAGAGCGAAATAGATAAAGACACAGAGGGTAAGAGAGACAGAGAAACTGAGGGAGCAGTGTGTCTGTGGGTGTTGGTATTTTTTCAGCTGAGCCCTGGGTGAGCTTGTCACAGGCTGTCAGGGAGACAGAGAGAGAGAGAGAGAGAGAGAGAGAGGCAGAGTGTTCCGCTTGATCTCGCCCGTGAGAAAGCACAGGACCATGAGATTTAACCTCGAACCCAGTTACCGTGGACTGAGTTGGTCTGCGTGGCTCCCTGCCTACTGCACAGCACAGATCTACTTACGGTGCAATGACATTACATTGTCTGTATCGCTCTATATTGAGGTTGATGGGGAGGAAGAGGAGGAGGAAGAATAGGAGGGCTCTGGTCAAAAGTAGTGCACTACATAAGGAATGGGGTGCCATTAGGTACACTGTCCTAGTGTTCAGCACACAGCAGCCCTGACCTCCCCTCACAGTTGATTTCTGATAGGCCAATGTGCCATCCTCATCCTGGTGGAATAGAACTCATTGGACGATTCCCAAGTGGCACCCGATTCCCTAAATATTTTGGTTAAAAGTAGTGCACAGGGCCTCCCGGGTGGCGCAGTGGTTCAGGGTGCTGTATTGCAGCGCCAGCTGTGCCACCAGAGACTCTGGGTTCGCACCCAGGCCCTGTCGTAACCGTCCGCGACCGCGAGGTCCGTGGGGCGACGCACAATTGGCCTAGCATCGTCCGGGTTAGGGAGGGTTTGGCCAGTATGGGAAATCCTTGTCTCATCGCGCACCAGAGACTCCTGTGGCGGGCCGGATGCAGTGAGCGCTAACCAAAGTTGCCAGGTGCACGGTGTTTCCTCCGACACATTGGTGCGGCTGGCTTCCGGGTTGGATGGCGCTGTGTTAAGAAGCAGTGCGGCTTGGTTGGGTTGTGTATCGGAGGACGCATGACTTTCAACCTTGGTCTTTCCCGAGCCCGTACGGGAGTTGTAGCGACAAGACAAGATAGTAGCTACTAAACAATTGGATACCACGAAATTGGGCGGGAAAAAAGGGGGAAAATTGAAAAAAAAAAAAAGTAGTGCACTAAATAGGCTGCCATTTGAGACGCAGGCATTTTGGGTGGTGTGAGGCTGAAGACGAGGCCGCATAACAACATCGTCATGGCAGCCATGTAATTTAGAGTGGCATTAACAGGGTCTAACATATGGCCGTGATATGCCATCAACCAATTGCAGGATTGACAATGATGCTCATCTCGTCATCTGAAAAGGGAAGATGGATGTGGTGTGCGCTCACGTGCATGTGCATGTAAATTGGGGTCCGAAATGATTGACACCTTTGATAAAGATGAGCAAAAATGACTTTAAAAAAATAAGTCATTCAAATACTATACTGTATGCTCAAAAATACCTCTATTTTCATGTCATGCAACAAACTCCTAGAGTTTGCTTAACATCATTGGCAGTTGGATTGGAACCGGTGTTTTGGTCAGATGACCTGAAAATAGAGCTCTGTGGCCTCGCACACCAGTGGTGGGTTTGTCATCGAAATGAGAACGCATGAGCCCGAAAAGAACCCCATACCTACTGTAAAATATGGTGGCAGATTGTTGATGATATGGGACAATTTTGCCTCCACTGGTCCTGGGTGCCCTTGTTGAGGTCAACGGCATCATGAACTTTATCCAGTGCCAGGACAAACTTTGTGGATCTTCCAGGAAGACAATAACCCCAATTACACATCAACATCCACAAAGAAATGGTTATATTTGCCACAAAATCTGCATTTTGCAACGGCCATCTCAGTCTCTGAACCTGAAACCCACTGAAAGCCTGTGGCTTGAATTGAACAATCTTAAGAGCTGCCATTTCATTGTGAGGAACGGCAGTTTCATCAGCCGTTTTCTCCTGTGTTGTCTTTTAGTCGTGTGAATGATCCTCACTAATGGTTTACCTAGACGGATGTTTACATACATGCAGACGTTCTCCAACTCATAACACATTTTTTGAAAAAGGCCCAGTGCTGTTATCCTCGCAAGGTGAGATATCGAAAGGCATTGAAAACACGAATTAATATCAAATAATATTGACCCGTATCTTTTTTTTAGGAAAGAAATATTACTTGTTAAACAAAATCTCTTTCTCCGAGCTGTTTTTGAGCATACAATATAGCGTCGTATTTGAATGATTTATTTTTATACGGTATTCTTTGCTCATCTCTATCAAGGGTGTCAATTTGGGCTCCCGAGCGGCCCAGAGGTCAAATGCACCCTGGTTCGAATCCAGGCTGTATCACATCCGGCCGTGATTGGGAGTCCCATAGGGTGGCGGACAATTGTCCCAGCGTCGCCGGGGTAGGCCCGTCATTGTAAATAAGAATTTGCTCTTAACTGACTTGCCTAGTTAAATATCGGTTACATTTATAGGTTACATTTTAAGCAGCACAAGATATTCCGGACCCCATTTTATATTTGTACGTATGTGTGGTGTATGCATGCGTGTATTTGTTGGGACGCGTGTGTACCAGTGTGTGTATGTGTGTTTCAGGCGTATGCGTTGCATTAGAAAGAACAAGAGCTGCTATGACAGAGATAAGACTGCATCAGACTACACTGATTTCTTTGTTTTAAGTGACGAAAAACATGCTGGTCTTATGCGGGGGGGTCAGGTGTCCCAATAACAGCATTCTCCGCTGTCTACAGGCTGATCATTTCATCAGGGAGAGGAGAGGAGAGGAGAGGAGAGGAGAGGAGAGGAGAGGGAGAGGAGAGGAGAGGAGAGGAGAGGAGAGGAGAGGAGAGGAGAGGAGAGGAGAGGAGAGGAGAGGAGAGGAGAGGGATCCCTATTTTGAAGACCTGTATCGCATGCTATCTTTGCCATGGCATCAATAACCATTGGTTTGGGGATATTAAAGCCATTTCAATTGAACTGAATTGAAGAGTGGAAGATAATAGCCTGGAGAGAAAAAGAAGATGAAAAGCAGCAAAGAAAGAGGCAGAGAGCAGATAGAAAGGCGGAAATGAAATTAGAGCATAAGGCGATAAAAATCAGACGTGGTTAAACCATAATGTGAAGCCATGAAGGATCGTCCTGATTTCAGAGAATTCGCACGAGTAGCGAACATGATGGAATCAAGATTTAATTACAAAGTCATTCATGATTTAGTCAAACAATGGAAACCAACTGGAGAGCGAGCTTGTCGGCTTTTGGCTGAAAGATTAGTTGGAAAAACTGCCTGGTCTGAAAACAGGGCTAGCTGCAGCACAGAGAATAGGGCTTGCATCCTAAATGGTACTCTATGTCCTTCATAGTGCACTACATTTGACCAGGGTCCGTATGGGAATAGGTTTCCATTTTGGACACACCCTAAACCCTCCTATCCCGAGGCTCAGGGATTTCTGCTACTATCTCTCCATGAAACACACATGTCCTAATTCCATCAAACACCAACTGTATTAAACACCATACTTATACGTTATAATAACTCATTATCGTGTGTATCCACACGTTTAGTTGCATCTTGGAATTTGACAGCAAATACAAGATATCAAGACGTTCATACTGTAGGGCATGTGTATCTAATATGCAATGAAAATATATTTTTTAATCAAACCTATCAACTAGGGTAGCAAAATCTTTCTAAAAATGTCTTCTTTTTTTCTCCAGAAATCACAGTTGGAAGATTCAGACATATTTTTATTTTTTTAACCTTTATTTTACTAGGCAAGTCAGTTAAGAACAAATTCTTATTTTCAATGACGGCCTAGGAACAGTGGGTTAACTGCCTGTTCAGGGGCACAACGACAGATTTGTACCTTGTCAGCTTGGGGATTTGAACTTGCAACCTTTCGGTTACTAGTCCAACGCTCTAACCACTAGGCTACCCTGCCGCCCCGAATCAGGAGGGAATAAGCAGGAAATGTTTAATCTTCTAACCAGGATTTCTGGAAAACTTTGGCAAGTTACCGGTTGCAACCCTATTACCAATAATTAGCCACAGCAGAGTCGAGAGTCGAGAGTCGAGAGTCGAGAGGTGTTGTGAGGTGTTGTGAGGTGTTGTGAGGTGTTGTGAGGTGTTGTGAGGTGTTGTGTATCATGCAGGTGAAAGAGGACCCAAAAGCGACTTAACAGAAACAGAGTTTATTTAAGTCCAAACAGGGAATAACAGAAATCCTCTAGTCTGTAGAGGGGAATAACTGGAGAAGCGGCCACAGACTGCAGGTCGCTTCGGGTAGGCGCAGGCCGTAGTAGACAGAGACACCTGCTCACACGCAGCATCTGATGAAGGCAAAAAACACGACAGGACAGGGCGAAACACAATCACAGCATGGTGAATACAAAACAAGGAACCGACGGGACAGGAACGGAACACAAAGGAATAAATAGGGACTCTAATCAGGGGAAAGGATCGGGAACAGGTGTGGGAAGACTAAATGATGATTAGGGGAATAGGAACAGCTGGGAGCAGGAACGGAACGATGAGAGAGGAGAGAGAGGGAGGGGGAGAGAGAGGGATAGAAAAAGGGAACGAACCTAATAAGACCAGCAGGGGGAAACGAACAGAAGGAAAAGCAAAATGACAAGATGATATAAGACAAAACATGACATTGTGAGGTGTTGTGAGGTGTTGTGAGGTAGTGTGAGGTAGTGTGAGGTAGTGTGAGGTAGTGTGAGGTAGTGTGAGGTAGTGTGCTCCTGGCCTAAACTGGTCAAGAAGAATGTCAGCTAAAAACGTACAGAAATCTCTGGAACATCTCTGTTGACGAGTCTACAATATGTAAAACACTAAACAAGAATAGTGTTCATGGGAGGACACCACAGAAGTAGCCACTGCTGTTAAAAAAACAACAACATTGCTGCACGTCTGTAATTCGCAAAAGAGCACCAGAATGTTCCACAGCGCTACTGGCAAAGCATTCTGTGGACAGATGAAACTACAGTTGAGTTGTTTGGAAGGAAGACACAGCACTATGTGTGGAGAAAAACAGGCACAGCACAGCACACCAACATCAAAACCTCAACCCAACTGTAAAGTATGGTGGAGGAAGCATCATGGTTTGGGGCTGCTTTGCTGCCTCAGGGCCTGGACAGCTTGCTATCATCGACAGATTTCCCAAGTTTACCAAGACATTTTGCAGGAGAATGTAAGGCTATCTGTCCGCCAATTGAAGCTCAACCGGACATCACCCAGAAGTTGGGTGATCCAACAGGACAATGACCCAAAACACAGAAGTAATTCAACAGCAGAATGGCTTCAACAGAAGGAAATACACCTTCTGGAGTGGCCCAGTCAGAGTCCTGACCCCAACCCGAATGAGGTGCTGTTGCATGACCTCAAGAGAGCAGTTCACACCAGACATCTCAAGAATATTGCTGAACTGAAACATTTTTGTAAAGAGGAATGGTCCAAAATTCCTACTGACCATTATGCAGGTCTGATCTGCAACTACAGAAAACATTTGGTTGAAGTTATTGCTGCCAAAGGAGGGTCAAACAGTCATTAAATCCAGGGGTTCAAATGCTTTCCCCACCCTGTGTTCAATAAAGACACAATTGTTTGTGTGTTATTAGTTTAAGCAGACAGTGTTTGTCTTTTGTTAGGAATGAGATGAAGATCAGTTAAAGTGTTATGACCAATTTATGCATAAATCTGAGTATTTCCAAAAGGTTCACATACCTTTTCTTGCCACTGTATATAAGCACCACTTTTGACCAGAGCCCTATGGCTGTCATGTGGAACAGACGATTTCTTCTGTCTTTCCAGTCATTGTAGATAGGATCCTGGCCTTTCAACGGGGGCTGAAGTGAAGTGTATTGTACAGGAGGCTGGGGGTTGAGTTAGATAGGCAAATACTGTAGCAGGAGGCTGTGGGTTGAGTTAGATAGGCAAATACTGTAGCAGGAGCCTGTGGGTTGAGTTAGTTAAGCAAATACTGTAGCAGGAGCCTGTGGGTTGAGTTAGTTCGTTAAATACTGTAGCAGGAGGCTGTGGGTTGAGTTAGTTAAGCAAATACTGTAGCAGGAGCCTGTGGGTTGAGTTAGTTCGTTAAATACTGTAGCAGGAGCCTGTGGGTTGAGTTAGATAGGCAAATACTGTAGCAGGAGCCTGCGTGTTGAGTTAGATAGGCAAATACTGTAGCAGGAGGCTGTGGGTTGAGTTAGTTAAGCAAATACTGTAGCAGGAGCCTGTGGGTTGAGTTAGTTCGTTAAATACTGTAGCAGGAGCCTGTGGGTTGAGTTAGATAGGCAAATACTGTAGCATGAGCCTGTGGGTTGAGTTAGTTCGTTAAATACTGTAGCAGGAGCCTGTGGGTTGAGTTAGTTCGTTAAATACTGTAGCAGGAGCCTGTGGGTTGAGTTAGATTGTTAAATACTGTAGCAGGAGGCTGTGGGTTGAGTTAGTTCGTTAAATACTGTAGCAGGAGCCTGTGGGTTGAGTTAGTTAAGCAAATACTGTAGCAGGAGCCTGTGGGTTGAGTTAGTTCGTTAAATACAAATACTGTAGCAGGAGCCTGTGGGTTGAGTTAGTTGGGTTGAGTTAAAGTTCATTAAATACTGTAGCAGGAGCCTGTGGGTTGAGTTAGATAGGCAAATACTGTAGCAGGAGCCTGTGTGTTGAGTTAGATAGGCAAATACTGTAGCAGGAGGCTGTGGGTTGAGTAAATACTGTAGCAGGAGCCTGTGGGTTGAGTTAGTTCGTTAAATACTGTAGCAGGAGCCTGTGGGTTGAGTTAGTTGTTAAATACTGTAGCAGGAGGCTGTGGGTTGAGTTAGTTCCTGTTAAATACTGTAGCAGGAGCCTGTGGGTTGAGTTAGTTCGTTAAATACTGTAGCAGGAGCCTGTGGGTTGAGTTAGTTCGTTAAATACTGTAGCAGGAGCCTGTGGGTTGAGTTAGTTGTTAAATACTGTAGCAGGAGCCTGTGGGTTGAGTTAGTTCGTTAAATACTGTAGCAGGAGCCTGTGGGTTGAGTTAGTTCGTTAAATTACTGTAGCAGGAGGCTGTGGGTTGAGTTAGTTGTTAAATACTGTAGCAGGAGCCTGTGGGTTGAGTTAGTTTAAATACTGTAGCAGGAGCCTGTGGGTTGAGTTAGTTCGTTAAATACTGTAGCAGGAGCCTGTGGGTTGAGTTAGATTGTTAAATTGTAGCAGGAGCCTGTGGGTTGAGTTAGTTCGTTAAATACTGTAGCAGGAGCCTGTGGGTTGAGTTAGATCGGGGGAGCCTGTGGGTTGAGTTAGTTTATTAAATACTGTAGCAGGAGCCTGTGGGTTGAGTTAGATCGTTAAATACTGTAGCAGGAGCCTGTGGGTTGAGTTAGTTCGTTAAATACTGTAGCAGGAGCCTGTGGGTTGAGTTAGTTCGTTAAATACTGTAGCAGGAGCCTGTGGGTTGAGTTAGTTCGTTAAATACTGTAGCAGGAGCCTGTGGGTTGAGTTAGTTCATTAAATACTGTAGCAGGAGCCTGTGGGTTGAGTTAGATCGTTAAATACTGTAGCAGGAGCCTGTGGGTTTAGTTAGTTCGTTAAAGACTGTAGTAGGAGCCTGTGGGTTGAGTTAGTTCGTTAAATACTGTAGAAGGAGCCTGTGGGTTGAGTTAGTTCGTTAAATACTGTAGCAGGAGCCTGTGGGTTGAGTTAGATAGGCAAATACTGTAGCAGGAGCCTGTGGGTTGAGTTAGTTCGTTAAATACTGTAGCAGGAGCCTGTGGGTTGAGTTAGTTAAGCAAATACTGTAGCAGGAGCCTGTGGGTTGAGTTAGTTCGTTAAATACTGTAGCAGGAGGCTGTGGGTTGAGTTAGTTAAGCAAATACTGTAGCAGGAGCCTGTGGGTTGAGTTAGTTCGTTAAATACTGTAGCAGGAGCCTGTGGGTTGAGTTAGTTAAGCAAATACTGTAGCAGGAGCCTGTGGGTTGAGTTAGTTCGTTAAATACTGTAGCAGGAGGCTGTGGGTTGAGTTAGTTAAGCAAATACTGTTGCAGGAGCCTGTGGGTTGAGTTAGTTCATTAAATACTGTAGCAGGAGCCTGTGGGTTGAGTTAGATAGGCAAATACTGTAGCAGGAGCCTGTGTGTTGAGTTAGATAGGCAAATACTGTAGCAGGAGGCTGTGGGTTGAGTTAGTTAAGCAAATACTGTAGCAGGAGCCTGTGGGTTGAGTTAGTTCGTTAAATACTGTAGCAGGAGCCTGTGGGTTGAGTTAGATTGTTAAATACTGTAGCAGGAGGCTGTGGGTTGAGTTAGTTCGTTAAATACTGTAGCAGGAGCCTGTGGGTTGAGTTAGTTAAGCAAATACTGTAGCAGGAGCCTGTGGGTTGAGTTAGTTCGTTAAATACTGTAGCAGGAGCCTGTGGGTTGAGTTAGATTGTTAAATACTGTAGCAGGAGCCTGTGGGTTGAGTTAGTTCGTTAAATACTGTAGCAGGAGCCTGTGGGTTGAGTTAGTTCGTTAAATACTGTAGCAGGAGCCTGTGGGTTGAGTTAGTTCGTTAAATACTGTAGCAGGAGGCTGTGGGTTGAGTTAGATTGTTAAATACTGTAGCAGGAGCCTGTGGGTTGAGTTAGTTCGTTAAATACTGTAGCAGGAGCCTGTGGGTTGAGTTAGTTCGTTAAATACTGTAGCAGGAGCCTGTGGGTTGAGTTAGATTGTTAAATACTGTAGCAGGAGCCTGTGGGTTGAGTTAGTTCGTTAAATACTGTAGCAGGAGCCTGTGGGTTGAGTTAGTTCGTTAAATACTGTGGCAGGAGCCTGTGGGTTGAGTTAGTTCGTTAAATACTGTAGCAGGAGCCTGTGGGTTGAGTTAGATCGGCAAATACTGTAGTAGGAGCCTGTGGGTTGAGTTAGTTCGTTAAATACTGTAGCAGGAGCCTGTGGGTTGAGTTAGTTCGTTAAATACTGTAGCAGGAGCCTGTGGGTTGAGTTAGTTCGTTAAATACTGTAGCAGGAGCCTGTGGGTTGAGTTAGATTGTTAAATACTGTAGCAGGAGCCTGTGGGTTGAGTTAGTTCGTTAAATACTGTAGCAGGAGCCTGTGGGTTGAGTTAGTTCGTTAAATACTGTAGCAGGAGCCTGTGGGTTGAGTTAGATTGTTAAATACTGTAGCAGGAGCCTGTGGGTTGAGTTAGTTCGTTAAATACTGTAGCAGGAACCTGTGGGTTGAGTTAGTTCGTTAAATACTGTAGCAGGAGCCTGTGGGTTGAGTTAGTTCGTTAAATACTGTAGCAGGAGCCTGTGGGTTGAGTTAGATCGGCAAATACTGTAGCAGGAGCCTGTGGGTTGAGTTAGTTCGTTAAATACTGTAGCAGGAACCTGTGGGTTGAGTTAGTTCGTTAAATACTGTAGCAGGAGCCTGTGGGTTGAGTTAGTTCGTTAAATACTGTAGCAGGAGCCTGTGGGTTGAGTTAGTTCGTTAAATACTGTAGCATGAGCCTGTGGGTTGAGTTAGTTCGTTAAATACTGTAGCAGGAGCCTGTGGGTTGAGTTAGATCGGCAAATACTGTAGCAGGAGCCTGTGGGTTGAGTTAGTTCGTTAAATACTGTAGCAGGAGCCTGTGGGTTGAGATAGTTTCTTATATACTGTAGAAGGAGCCTGTGGGTTGAGTTAATTCGTTAAATACTGTAGCAGTGACAGATAAAACAAGGGTTTATAACAGGCTGCCAGCCACAGGACAGAATGACAGCTGCCGCCTAGGGTAGGGGGCTGTTCTGTGTGTGGGTGTGTGTGGGTGTGTGTGTTCACGTGTACTTGGATGCATGCATACGTGTGTGTGCACGCGCGTGTGTGTGTTTGTTTTTAAATGCATGTCACCTCTGCAGAATGTTCTATAATTAACCTTGATAGCTAGAGAGTTACAAACTGTACCTCACTAGACCACAGCGTTCTAAGAATCTCCCTGACTGTTTCCCAAATAGTACCCTATTGCCCATATAGTGCACCTCTTTTGACTAGGGCCCAGACACACTTAGGACAAACGGTGCTATTAATAATCTAGTGGGGTCTATCGGCTGTCCCCATAAGAGAACCCTTTGAAGAACCCTTTTTGGTTCCGGATAGATCCCTTTTGGGTTCCATGTAGAGCACTTTCCACAGAGGGTTCTACATTGAACCCAAAAGTGTTCTACCTGGAACCAAAAAGGGGTTCTACCTGGATCCAAAAAAGGTTATCCTAATGGGGACAGCCGAAGAATCTTTTTGGAAACCTTTTTTCTAAGAGTGTAATGGTGGCATATTGGCAGTTGTTAGGAATATGGTGCTATTTAAGACACACCTCAGACTTCACATTCCAACCACACATTTGACAAAATATTGCATACCTTACCTGAATAGAACATTCCATGTCTTCCCTTGAGCTAGCAGAACTGCATCATTTGGGCAGACGTTCCATACCTCACTTCAGTAGAATGTGCCCATTCCTCACCAAGGCTGAAGGCTCCGTTTTATTTAGAGAGCAGAGAGCTTCACTCTTCAACGTCAACAGAGTGCTTCTCTGCCTCGAAGTCAAACCTCATTACTCAGCCCAATATTCTGCGTTACACCTAGCTCTGTAGAACGGACTTTACTGTAACTTAGGGCGTTATTAACTATCTTATAAACCGATCCGCAACATCTCACGGAGCGGAGGTTGAGAAACACGGGTGTCGTACATGGAGCAGCAAAATCAATGGAGGCTGTTGAGGGGAGTAGATAATGGCTGGAATGGAGCGCTATCAAACACATGGAAACCATACCGTTCTATCCGTTCCAAGCCATTACTATGCGCCCGTCCTCCGGTTTCGAAGTGCCACCAGCCACCATTGAGAAGCAGACTATTCTGTGAGTTTTTTTTCTCCATCTGATGCCAGTCCTGTGGGATCCCTAGTGGGGCCCCTGCTGGGCCTGTAACGTCCTGTCATTGCCTGGTGTACAACATCGAGATGCGGCTTTCACAACACGGACAGGTTTTCCACTAATCACCTTCAAGATACCCATCATCGTTTTCCTTCCAGCCGCCGAAGGTTTCTGCTTCAGAACTCGAATGCCAGCCTAGCAACATTTAGTAACGAGGGAAGAGCCTTTTGGAGAAAGTGTGTGCGCCCGTTTGTGTTTTCCATAATTTGTGTGTGTACGCTACAAAGGCACAGAGAGGCCTTTTGATGTCTCCTGGCCCAGTTTTGTGCTAGTTGATAAACCACTGCATTTCGAATTCCTCCTTTCTCCCCAGACTGCAGTGTTCAGCAGCACCATGTAGCCTAGCCCACTGCAGCTTGGTGGTACGGCAGAACGTTGTTCTGCAGGGCATGGGTTCTCCGTCTGTCCACCGCTGTGTCTGGGTCCGTCTCTGTCCGATCCACCGTTCCTCACAGTACCACTGTGTCTGCTTGCGGCCCAAATGGAAACCTATTCCCTATGCAGTGCACTACCTTTGACCAGAGCCCCCTACGCCTGTCTCTGTCTGTTTCGCCTGTCGCGGGTCTGCTACGCCATTTCTCACATAACCACTGTGTCTGCCTGCGTCCCAAATGAATCCCTATGCAGTGCACTATGCAGGGGATAGGGTGCCATTCCAGACGTAGACAGTGTCTGCCTGTCTGCTTGACTGAGGGTGTGGCTGGCTGAGACCTGATGATGTTTAGCATTAGCTTGACATGGCAGCCAGCAAAGATAGAGGAGCAAAAGAAAGAGAAATGGCGTGTGAGAAGAATGGATCCTGATTAGACTTTATTAAACATATTTGTTTTCCGCTGGCGTTTAGACAGTGTGTGTTTTGGTATGACAGTGCCGTGGTCTATCCCTGTAATATACGGTGTATATATCCAGCTCTCTGTAGGCTTCTCACTGCTAAATGATTTCCTAAAAACGCTCTCTCTCTCTCTCTCTCTCTCTTATTTATATTTATATATCTATCTATATATATATATATATATATATATATATATATGAGAAGCATTGATATCTGAAGCAGTGCTGTGTAATTTGTGCTTCAATCCATGGCAGGAGGTGACAGGGTGCAGAACATACACACACACTACCAGCCACTACTAGAGTAGTGGAAAATGGATGACGAGATGGGAGAGAAATGAAGATTGAGAGGACTGCGATGGAGAGATGATGACAGGGGAACGAGTGATAAAGATGTAGAGGAAGACCAAGATGGAGGGAGGGCAGAAGAGAGAAATGAAATGGGGGAGAGACCGCGATAGTGTTGCTGTAATTTCATGCTTTTTCATGGAAGAAAAGAAATCACATTTTATCAAGACTCACATGATTGCCTCAGAACAGAGAGAGAGAGAGAGAGAGAGAGAGAGAGAGAGAGAGAGAGAGAGAGAGAGAGAGAGAGAGAGAGAGAGAGAGAGAGAGAGAGAGAGAGAGAGAGAGAGAGAGAGAGAGAGAGAGAGAGAGAGAGAGAGAGAGAGAGAGAGAGAGAGAGAGAGAGAGAGAGAGAGAGAGAGAGACAGAGACAGAGACAGAGACCGAAAGAGGGAAATAAGGCTCTCAACTTTGATTTGATCAAGGCCCTGGCTTGTTTGTTTTTGCATATCTATTCTCCCTGCACTGTTGTTTGTGAGCGCGCCAGGTTGATTGACTGTTCAAAGGAATGCCTCGTCACTCCAGCCTCAGAGAGGCTTCAGGGACTTAAAACAGGGTGTGGGATACTACTGTGACTGAATGACTGACACACACACTGGCAGACAGACAGACAGACTGACCCAGAAACACACTGACTTGTTGTCATTGACCACCTGACCCAGTGTACAAAATGTCAACAAAGGCCTCATGGGAAATATGCACTCCTCATTAATAGGTGTAACAACCTTCTCTTCTCAGCCCTCTCCATTACTATGGTCCAGCTGGGCTTTATGGCAACAATACGAGATCTCGGCTATGTCCCAAATGTCAAAAGTAGTTCAATACAGGAATTGGGTGACGTTTGGGACCATTCACACTTGGTGTGGCTAATGGCTAATACTCATTCAGCTTCCACCTCGTGAACTCTGGACTATTTGAACAGCAATTCATACTGTTCTTTCCCAAATGTGATATCGAGGTAATTTCAAGTTTAGTATGATCTGGTGAGGCATCCTTCACCATGCAGCGAGAGGGGTTCTTTTTCTAGCATTCACCAACCAGGCATAATGATTCTATGCTATCGTGCCTGGCTGGCTGGAGTTGTAATATGCTCTAGCTGTCCATGGGTGTGTCCCAAATGGCACCCTGGAAGTGATTTCGTACACTCGTTTTGACCAGGGCCCTGTTTGGAATGTTACCCTGTTCCATTTAGTGCACTCCTTTTGACCAGGCCCCTTTTTTAGAGCACTACTTTTGACCACTGCCCTCTGCTCAAAAGTGGTGCACTAAATAGGGAATAGGTTGCAATTTGGGACACTACCCACTGTATATGCTTGACACGACCAGTCCTGTGGGAGTCAGATACAGACTGACAGATCTGTTGTTTGTGTGAGCGGAACTAGACAGATCTGTGTGTTTGTGTGAGTACAGGAACTAGAGTCCTCCCCACTGGGGCACAAACGTCCATTCAACATCTGTTCCACGTTGGTTCAAAGTCTTTTAATTGAAATGACTTGGAAACAACGTTGACTCAACCAGTGTGTGCCAAGTGGATGTGGACTGCATGTCACAACACAGCCATGGCATCTTGGCTGTCGCTGGACATGTTATAGCCCAACAGTGATATACATAAATACAATACATATCGCATCTCAAACTCTTCCGTATACAATTCTGTGTATGTCTTTGTAGAACTGCATGTTTCGGCGACATATTGTGTGTTTGTCTGTCTCTGGGTACTAGTGAATATATGAGTTTGTGTGTCTGTCTGTTTGTATGAGTGAATACAGGAGTTTGTGCGCCTGTCTGTGTGTTTGTGTGAGCGGAACTAGACAGATCTGTGTGTTTGTGTGAGCGGAACTAGACAGATCTGTGTGTTTGTGTGAGCGGAACTAGACAGATCTGTGTGTTTGTGTGAGCGGAACTAGACAGATCTGTGTGTTTGTGTGAGCGGAACTAGACAGATCTGTGTGCTTTTGAGTGAAATGAAATACCGATATGCGCGTCTGTGTGCTTTTGAAGCGGTTCAAAATTGGATCTTCAGAGCAACAACATGGAAGGAAGTAATGAGGGAATCATATTCATGAGCAATGATCAATAGTGGCTGGTACAGACTGGCTAGACAGAAGAAAAAAAACATGCAAGACAAGATTCATTACGTCTCAGTACAAAATGAGAAACTTAATGATGTAAGAACAGACTCATT